>NC_057802.1:293688078-293927187 GCF_018294505.1 Triticum aestivum | reverse complement strand
CGCCGTTCGTCGCCGCCTCTCCGGCGCCACCGCCTCCCACCGTGCCCGCCGCCTTCTTCCTCCCCTCCGGCCGCCGCCGACGCCCTTCCTCCTCTCCTCCGCCGCGCCTCCTCCCGCCGGAGAGCTCGAAGCTCGGCCCCGGCCCCGATCCGATCTGGTTTGAGCTCGAGGTTGACTTTTCCCGAACCCTAAAAATTCTCTTAAGTCTTCAATATTTTACAACATGTGCCCTTGTTCATAGCATCATAACTCTTTGCATATAGCTCCGTTTCGCGCGTGTAATATATCAATTTGTTCACCTTGTGATTCTCTACATTTTTTTCAATTGCACCGTGTTCATTAGATGTCATCTTGATGCTCAAATCTCTGGTGCAAGAGTGCTACTTGTTGTTATCTGCTGTTACTTAGCAGAACTTGGAGATTTGTTATTTTTGTATCATGTAATCTGTGCACCTTATGGGCATGAGTTCTACATGTGTTTTGTTGTATGCCATGCCATCTTTCCAGAGGTGCATGCCATGTATTTTTGTGATCTCTGTGGTGACTAGCACAAGCATGCAAACTAGGCTCCGTAATGTTTCTGATTTCAGGGACTTAGTAATTTCTCCAAGTCCTTGTCTGCTGTTATTTTGTTGCCATTTAAACTTGATGCTACAGAGAGATCCATTCATATTTTGGAGTTGTTGATTAAGGATGTTTTGTAGATATTGTTGTAATTGATCCATTCCTGCCCTTGTTTGCAATTATGGAGTGCCATAGCATGACTCAATCTTGCTCTACTTTTGCTATAAAATATTTATGGCAGATTGTTTACGTGTTATTCAATTTTGCCAAGCTTGTTGTAGTTGATCCATACATGCTATGCTTTTGTTCTTGCCATGGATAGCTTCATTAACATGCCATCTTGCTGTAGGTATGCTTGTTTTGTCATGCATTGCTTTGTGGTGAGTGCATCAAGCTCACCAAGATGCCTTCATATTATTGTTTCTGCCATGCTCTGTTTTTCTGCTAAGTCTGAAACCTGTTAACGAAACTTGCTATGTTTACATGGTTGCCATCATATCTTCTGGTCCTTTTTGGCTTATGGTCAGTGTTGAGGATATAGACCTTAGAGTCACCCGCCAGGAGGGGCCGGGTTACTCTAATGGTCATTGCCAGAAGCCCGACGCCAAGCTTAAAGACGGTGGGCCGAAGATGGGCTTAAGACCTGGATATGGCTTAAGGCCCGTAGTTACAATCGTTATCATGGTTGAACTTGTAGTGCAGGGCAAGAATAGCTGAGAGTCCAAGCCGGACACTCTTATGAGCCGGCCGGGACGCTGAGAGCTGCTGGGCGTCAGCCTCCCTATATAAAGGGACGACCCGGCAGCGGTTTAGGGACAAGAACAATCTCATCGAGAGCCGGGCATAGCGGTTTAGCTCCCTGGTTATCGAAACCCTAATCAATACCACCTCAAACTGGACGTAGGCTTTTACCTTGACCGTAAGGGGCTGAACCAGTATAAACCCTCGTGTTCCTTGTCCCGCATTAACCCCTTCAAGCTTCCTAGCTGCGATGGCTCCACGACTAAGTCCTAGCTCGAGGACATCTGCCGTGACAATTCCACGACAGTTGGCGCCCACAGTGGGGCCAGCACACGGTGGATTTGAGTTCTTGAAGGGTAGCTTTGAAGGGCTCAAGGGATACGCTGTGGGCCGGATGACCAAGAGTCGTCGCGGCAAGCTCTACATCGACGATGCAAACTGGGGCCCCGACGCCGGCTCAATTGAGTACGGGTACCGGGTCCCCTTCGGCGGAATTCATGTGTTCATTGGCAAGATTGGTGAGCTGGGCCCTGAGCCGGGTCTCTGCGCCGATCTCGTCGAGACGGCTCAGCGTGCACGACCCGCCCGGGCCCGGCCTGCCTTCAGGCATGCTTTTGTGGGATGTATCCATGGAGGGCCCTCTGATCAATCCGGATCTGGTGAGCAGGCGGCCGCCGGCTCTGACGGCGAGTCGTCCACCGATGAGTCAAACTCGTTGTATCAACTCCAGGATGGCAGGCTCATGGGTTATTCCGATGGTGACAGTATTCCGGACCCGTTTGAGCCGCCAAGTCAGGTTGGAGTCTTTATGGCCGGGGCGCAGCCTGTTCAGAACCCCGCTGCTGGAGCGGGAAACCCGGTGCCTTCTCCGGCTCAGGTGCTGATGGATCTTACGGACAAGATGACGGCCCTGTTAACCGCCACGGTTGACCCGGCGGATCAAGCTCAACATGATGCAGAGTTGGCACAGTTAAAGTTGGACCTAGTGAAAGCTAAGGAGGATCTGGCAGCGGAAGGGATCAGGATGGCTACGGAGAGGGCGGCTCTCGATGCCCAAACTCAGTTGATCCAGGTGCAGTCCTTCCAACTCATGATGGATCAGAACGCATCCAATGAGGTCATGAGAAGGAGGCATCAAAAGACCCAATCTCGACTCCCTCCGGTTTACGATCCACGCAACCTCTTCAACACGCCAGGCGCAGGGTCTAGTAACCCGCCAGGGGTCATAGTGACCGGGTCTGGGCCCCCTATTCAACCACGAGTGATGGGGCCTCCCCAGGTGCCCCCTGCCCCGCCTCAGTATGTGCCAACACCCCCGGGTCATTATAATAACCCTCTGGAGAACATGGTCGCTGCGGCAGCACGGCTGGCGGCTCTCCCAGTTGACGGCGACTCTCCGACGGCCATTGAAACCCGCCGGGTCAGGGAACTCCTTCAGACGGCACTGGCGCAGCAAGAGGCGTACTCCTACAGCCGGGACAGGATCCACTCGACCCCTCGCCCAGGCCGGAGCCCGAGTTACAGCAGGCACATGGTCTCAGCGACCGGCTCAAGTAACGTCCGACGCCATGACCCGCCCCCTGGCCATGGTCCGGTTCATAACGGAGCCTTTCACGCAGCAGACCAGGACAGAGCGCGGCAAGAGGCGGAGCAGGTGCCTCAATTGACGGCTTACCAGACCCCCCCAGCTTATCCGACGGCTTCCGTTGACGTGGGTATCCCTACCAGGACTGGGGGTGTCCCTTGTTTAGTACCAGCTATCCGCAATGAGCGTCTACCCAAGGACTTCAAGGGCCCTAGGAAGGTGCCTAATTACACAGCAGACTTATAGCCTGCAGCCTGGATCGAGAGTTATGAGATGGTTATGGAGCTGCTGGAGGTCAGTGAGGCGGCCATGGCTAAGTACTTCACCATGATGTTAGATGGGACGGCCCGCACTTGGTTGAAAGGGCTACCACCGAATTCCATTGGGTCTTGGGCTGAGCTGAAAGCCCGGTTCATCCAAAACTTCAAGGATACCTGTAGGCAGTCTATGTCAATCGTGGATTTGACTAACTGCAAGCAGCAGGAGGGTGAGTCTACGACACATTGGGTTCGCCGGGTTAAGGAGATAATACATTCCTCGGATAAAATGGATGCCGGCTCTGCAGTCTTAATGCTGGAGCAGAATTGTCATTTTGTGCCCCTGAAGATGAAACTCGGGCGGCTTAAGCGCGACTGCAGTGATATGGGTACACTAATGGCGGCTCTTGTCAAGTATGCCGATTCTGATGGTACCAAGGATCCCCCTTCAGATGATGAAGGACAGGGAAGGGAAAGAATAATGGCAATGGCAAGGGTCCTCAGCATAACCCGGGGAACCAAGGAGGAGGCAAGCGCAAGGCAGATGGCAGCCTAGAGTTTGTAGCCAACGCCAGCTCACAAGGGAATAACCAGCGACGTAAGGGGAGACCCCCTCCCCGAGGCGGTGGGTCAGGCCCGACGCTGGAGCAGCTGTTGAATGAGCCTTGTCCAAGGCACGGCTCTAGAGAGAAGCCAGCGACTCATCTATGGAAGGACTGTGCAATCATGAAAGCCTTTAAGAATTACAATGGCCCGGGCGGCAGCTCAGGCGCCGGCGGTTTTCATGGCCCGGGCGGCGGCTCAAATTCTAATCTTCAGAACGGTCAAGGGGGCTTCAATCAACAGTCTGGCCAGGGTCATCAACAGCAGCAGGGGGTTATTAGACCAATCCAAAGCAACTTAGCGGTGGACAGTACCATGTGTTTACCACTAGCCTGTGTAAGCGAGATCAGAAGCTTCATAAGAGGGCTATGAATGTTGTTGAGCCGGCGGTTCCACGCTACTTGCGGTGGTCTGAGCAGCCTATAGTGTGGAGTAGGGAGGATCACCCTCCCCGGGTGGATAACCCGGGCCACTTGGCCCTAGTGGTGGCTCCTCAAGTGGGAGGATATAAGTTCACTAAAGTGCTCATGGATGGAGGCAGCAGCATCAACATCCTCTATTATGAGACTTTTCGCCGTATGGGATTGGTTGATAAGAACCTCAGCCAGTCAAACACTATCTTCCATGGTGTGGTACCTGGTAAGTCGGCTTATCCAGTCGGCAAGATCGAGTTGGAAGTGGCCTTCGGAGATGAAAACAACTACAGGGTGGAAAAGTTGACCTTTGAGGTGGTCAAGATAAGAAGTCCGTACCATGCTATATTTGGGCGGCCGGCTTACGCCAAGTTCATGGCTCGGCCGTGTTATGTGTACATACAGCTCAAGATGCCGGGTCACAACGGGACCATTACGGTTCACGGCAGCCGGAAAGTGGCCCTGGAGTGTGAGGAAGGCGATGCAGCTTATGCAAAATCTGTTTGTGCAACAGAGGAGTTGAAGTTTTACAAGCACAATGTTGACCCAACTGATATGACCTCTCTGAAAAAGCCGACTACGGAGCATGAGCCGGCAATGAAATTTAAGTCAGCTGATGAGACTAAACTTGTTGATTTTGTTCCAGGAGACTCATCTCAGCAGTTTAGCATCAGTGCTAATCTGGATCCAAAATAGAAAGGCGCGCTCATCGAGTTCATCCGTGAGAATAGGGACATCTTCGCATGGAAACCTTCTGACATGCCAGGTGTACCTAGAGAACTCGCTGAGCACACTCTCAATGTTGATCCGAAATTTAAGCCGGTCAGGCAGTTCCTTCGGCGGTTTAATGAAGAGAGGCGGAAAGCTATTGGCGAAGAGGTGGCCCGGCTTTTGGCGGCCGGGTTTATTGTTGAAGTCTTCCACCCAGAGTGGTTGGCTAACCCGGTGCTCGTACTCAAGAAGAACGGCACCTGGCGGATGTGTGTGGACTACACGGACTTAAATAAGGCGTGTCCGGCTGACCCTTTTGCCCTTCCCCGTATTGATCAAATTATTGATGCTACGGCCGGTTGTGCGCGCTTAAGTTTCCTGGATGCTTATTCCGGATATCATCAGATTAAAATGGCAGTTAAGGACCAGGAGAAGACGGCGTTTATCACTCCCTTTGGAGCCTTCTGCTATGTATCCATGCCCTTTGGACTCAAGTGTGCACAGGCGACTTATCAGCGTTGCGTGCAGAACTGTCTTCATAAACAGATTGGGCGCAATGTTCATGCTTATGTGGACGACATTGTGGTTAAATCCATAAAGGAGGAAACCCTGATAGATGATTTGAGAGAAACCTTTGATAATCTCCGGGTCTACAAGATGATGCTTAACCCAGCCAAGTGTGTCTTTGGTGTTCCTGCAGGCAAACTCTTGGGTTTTTTGGTTTCTGACAGAGGCAATGAGGCTAACCCGGAGAAGATCAAGGCCATCACCTCCCTGGCTAAGACGGTGTGTATAAATGACGTTCAGCGTTTGGCGGGCCGCATCGCTGCTTTAAGCCGGTTTATAAGCCGTTTGGGTGAGAAGGCCATGCCATTATATCAGTTGATGAAGAAAACTGATAACTTTGTCTGGAATGATGCAGCTAATACTGCCTTTGAGGATTTGAAGAAGCAGCTGGCAGAGCCTCCAGTCCTTGCTGCTCCGGTTGATAAGGAGCCCTTATTATTATATGTGGCGGCGAACACACGAGCCGTCAGTGTGGCTATGGTGGTGGAGCGCAAGGAGGAGGGTAAGGAGCATCCGGTTCAGCGGCCGGTTTATTATGTCAGCGAAGTGCTCATTGAGTCCAAGCAGCGATATCCGCATTGGCAGAAGCTTGTTTATGGTGTTCATGGCGAGCCGGAAACTTAAGCATTATTTTCAGGGTCATCCCATCACCGTGGTCAGTTCTGCCCCTCTTGGTGATATCATTCAAAACAGAGAGGCCACAGGGAGAGTGGCTAAGTGGGCTATCGAGCTCGGACCTCATGGGGGCAAATATGTGCCACGCACGGCTGTTAAATCTCAGGCCCTGGTGGACTTCATCAATGATTGGACAGAGTCACAAGTCCCCGAGCAAAAGCCGGATAACACGTACTGGACTATTCACTTCGATGGGTCCAGGCAGTTGGAGGGCTCGGGGGCTGGAGTCGTGTTGGCTTCCCCTAAAGGTGACAAGTTCCATTATGTGCTACAGTTGCTGTTTCCTTGCACTAACAACGCGGCTGAGTACGAGGCCTTGCTCCATGGTCTTCGGATGGCTAAAGAGATGAGCTTAAGCCGGGTAAGGTGCTTCGGCGACTCAGACTTGGTGGCTCAACAAGTATCAGGAAAGTGGGATTCCAAGGACCCTCTCATGGCGGCTTATCGCCGCGAGGCTGATGCCATTGCTGGGCACTTTCAGGGTTACCAAGTGGAACACATCGATCGCAGGAAGAACGAGGCGGCGGACGCTTTAAGCCGGCTGGGCTCTCAGCGAAAACCGGTGCCGCCTAACACTTTCCTGGACGTCTTGTATAGCCCTTCTGTTAAGTTGCCTACAGAGGAAGACTTGGCTGTCCCTGACCCGGAGGCACGACTGGTGGCGGCTCTCCATATCATACCAGACTGGACAATGCCATATCTGGCTTATATGACCCGGGGCGAGTTGCCTGAGGATGAAACTCTGGCCAGGCAAATAACCCGGCGGGCTAAGTCAATGATTGTTATCAATGGTGAGTTGCACCACCGCAGTGTTACGGGAGCGTTTCAACGTTGTGTTTCCCCTGAGGAAGGGCAAGAGATCTTGCGTGAAATCCATGAAGGGGATTGTGGCCATCACGCGGGCTCAAAGTCTCTTGTGGCCAAGGCTTTTCGTCATGGTTTTTATTGGTTGACGGCTCATGCTGATGCAGAGGACTTGTTCAGTAAGTGTGATGGTTGCCAAAGGTTCTCGCGACGGGCTCATGTACCGGCTCAAGAGCTGAGGATGATCCCAATTACTTGGCCCTTTGCGGTCTGGGGGCTTGATATGGTTGGGCCTTTCAAAAGGTCCAAAGATAAGAAGACCCACCTTTTGGTGGCAGTTGACAAGTTTACCAAGTGGGTTGAAGCGGAGCCAGTTAGCAAGTGTGATGCAGCCACGGCGGTTCAGTTTATGAAAAAGGTGATCTTTCGCTTTGGTTTTCCGCACAGCATTATCACTGACAATGGCACCAATCTCTCCAAAGGCGCCATGGAAGAGTTTTGTCAACGAGAGCATATCTGACTTGATGTTTCCTCAATGGCTCATCCTCAATCCAATGGTCAAGCTGAGAGGGCTAATCAGGAGATTCTGAAGGGCATCAAGCCCCGGCTTTTGGTCCCTTTGCAACGGACGCCGGGCTGTTGGGTGGAGGAGTTGCCCTCCGTGTTATGGAGCATCAACACTGCTCCTAATAGGTCTACAGGTTTTACGCCTTTCTTCATGGTTTATGGGGCAGAAGCAGTCCTCCCCAGTGACATCCGTCATGACTCACCTCGAGTGGTGGCTTACGTTGAGGCGGATAATGAACAGGCGCGCCAGGACGCTCTTGACTTGTTGGACGAACAGCGTGATGTAGCAGCAGCCCGTTCAGCGATTTACCAGCAAGACCTGCGCCGTTATCATAGCCGCCGGATCAAATCCCGGGTCTTCCAGGAAGGTGATCTCGTGCTCCGGCTCATCCAGGATCAAACAGATGCACACAAGCTATCCCCGCCTTGGGAAGGGCCCTTTGTGGTCAGCAAGAATTTGCACAACGGGTCATATTACCTCATTGACATTCAGGAGCACAAAGATTCACGTAAGTTGGAGGAAGAGACCCGTCGGCCGTGGAACATAGCTCAGCTTCGGCCTTACTACACTTGAGCCACCGGCTCTCGTGGTGTACATATTTCTCTCAGCCATGTATATATTATGATAAGCAATAAAGCAGGACCTCTGTCCTTTTTTCTCCTCCGAATATGCACGTGTTGTTTTCATTGCAAGATTACATGATGACTTAAAGGAGGATCCGGCTTATGATCGTATTCGAATCTAGCCGTAAGCAATAAGGTCACTTGGGGGCTTCCTGTTCAAACATGGGTCGTATTCGAACCAAAGAGAACATAGTTGTCGATACCTATTTGATTGGCAAAGTGCCGAGCTCATTGGGAGGTTACCTTTGGTCATATTTGAATCATAGTTTAACCCCTCTGAGAACCGACGTGGATCGTATTCGAATCAGCGTTGTTAAACAATTCTTAAAATCACTTGGGGGCTTCCTGTTCAAACATGGGTCGTATTCGAACCAAAGAGAACATAGCTGTCGATACCCTCTTGATTGGCATCGCCACACCCACTGGGGGCTATATGATCGAATTTGAATCCTAGCTTAACCCCTTTGGGCCGGGTCTCTGGTCGTATTCGAACCGGAAGCCCCTGAGTTCCTCTGCTTTATCACAAGTTTTCTCTGAGTTTTCCCAAGTGTGTACGACCAGGTCTCACTTTGCCGGCTTAACTTTGAGTTACAGTGATAGTTGAATACAATGGGGGTCATTAAGACAAGCAAATCGGAATTAAGGTATCAACCTTATTATCCGGGTTATCTAAACCGGAAGTATGCTTGCAGGCCGTTAAGTATGTTTTTACGGCTGTATTCAGGATATCATTGAAGACAAGTTCTTTTTTGATTCATATTCTGGGTTATCTAAAACTTCTGATTCTCAGGGCGGTAAGTCGCCTCGAGACTTGTGATTTGCCCTTCTATGCAGGATAATTAAAGGCACCTCTTTTGAGGTTAAGAAAAACAAAGGATTGATTATGACCTGGAGAAATATCAAAGAGACAACTTCAAAAGAATTTAGCATTCAATACGTGCACGACGGCACGACAGAGATAAACTGTTGCACCTACTCTATTACAAAACTCATCAAGTCTAAACGGGTGGAGCATTGTTTGGTAAACCGCCAGCCAAGTTACGACGCTTGCTGAGTTGAAGTCTCCGACTCGTTCCTATCCTCTCCTCCGGCTGATCCCAAGACCTAGAAAGTTGATGACTTCCAGTCGATGCCGCTGAGAGCTTCGAATTGGGCTTCCTCGTCAATTAACCCGGCCGGGTCAATCTCTGGGGCGAAAGTGTGCTGACGAGCCGGCGGGATCAAGTTGAGGGCTTCATAGCGAGGGGTTGGAATCCTCTGATTCTCCGCATTATAACCCGGCTGGTACTTGGTCAGATCTGTGTCGTTCCCGATAAGGGTGGCCACCGGGCGTACAGCCTTCACGCAAGCTGCGAAGTCCTTCTGATCGAAAGCTGAGCCGTCTTCCTTCAGGCTTGGATAGCCAAGGGCGATGTCCGCCGGGTCTAACTCCGGCAGGAACGCCTTGGCCCGGCTCAGCGCGGCAATTGCTCCGGCTCTTGCAGAGGCTCGTCGCAGCTCTTGGATCCGTTGAGGCAGTACAGCGAGCCGGCGAAGGACTTCTGCCAGGTGAGTCGGCACCTCGTTGGATAGGGCCACCACAGCTAAGGCACGCTGTGACCCGGTGTAGAGCTGCTCCACCAGGGTATACACAGCCTTCAGCTTGGTTACCATGCTCTGGTTGAGGTTGGCACTTCTGGGACCTGTTTAACAGAGTCAGATAAGCCGCCGACAAGGATGAAATTATGAGATATAAACATTCTCAACTTGATGAAAGCCGGCGCGACGACTTACCGAAGATTGCGGCCACCATCTGGGACACTTGGCGGAGAGCTCGGCGGTCTTCTCGGAGAGAGCCTTCTCCGCCTGTTCAGCCCGGGTCACCAATGCGGCCTTTTCTTCGGCCCATGCCTTCCGCTCAGCGTCGAACTCCATCTTCAGCTTTTCTTGCGCGGCGATGCTGGACACGAACTTGGCATTTGCCTTCCGGGTCTCCATCTCTTGCATCTTCAGCCGGCTCTTGACATCAGCAAGGTCAGCCTCAAGCTTCTTGCCAGCAGCCTGTATAAATTTCCGGGTTATGGCATGAACAGTTACTATATAAGTCCCAAGCGTTTTCCAAGCAAAGACACTTGGCACTTGGGGGCTAATGCATATTGAACGTATCTATCTACAAACTGCCGGCTCACTGGAGTAAGCCGGAACCTAAGTCTACAACATATTCAATCATAAGTCGTTGACTTGGGGGCTAGCATGGTAAAGGTAACTATGCAGTAAATAAGAGGACAGCAGAATGATACCTCAGATTTCTGCTAGATCTGGTTCACCATGGCAACCTCTGCGTCCCGGCTCTTGTACACTTGGCTGATGTAGCTAGAGACGAGCTCTCCAATGCTCAGGTTGGTGTAGTCGGAGAGGTCCAGGTTCACCCGGTGGGGCTGCAGCAACTCCCCCTTAGCGGAGCACTTGGCCAGCACGGTAGGTCTCCCCGGCTCAACGAACTCCGTCCGGGTGATTACCACGTCCGGGTCGTCTGCTGGTGGAGCTGAGCTGGAGGCCTCCGGGTTAACAGAAGCTTCTGTAGTTGCCTTGGTAGTTGGGGCAGCGGCCTCAGGTGTCTTGTCGGTTGGAATGGTGGCTTCGGGGGCGGAGGCAGCTGGCGGTTCTTGAGCCGTCACCTCCGGTTCAGGTAAATCCGGCACTCCAGCTGACTTGGTCTTCTTCGCTCTTTTGGTGAGCTTTGCCTGGGCACTGAAAGGACAGAAGCGTTAAGCACACAAAGGGTAAGTAAGGACAAGTATAATATGAGATGGTCGTCATTACCCGGGCGCGGTCTTGAAAGCCGGAAGACTCGACTGCATAGAGTCGCTCGAAGAGGGGGAGGTCTCCCGATAATTGGAGTCAGAAGAATTGAGTGGCTGACGGATAACACCCACCAACGGGTGAAAAGGGTACAAGTGGGAAATAACCTCAATTCGGCGCTTCCTCGATGTGTCGGGTAACCCGGCTGAGAGGTCGGTGTCCTTGTTGGTCCGGGTGTGACGCCGGCTCTCATGAACCTGTCGCTTCAAAATAAATTGAGGGTCTTGATAAGCTAAAGGATGTGAAAAGCTTACTTTCCGGGTTACCCTTCAGGTTTTCAGCTTTGGCAAGGGCTCTGAGTCGGAGGAAAGTGACATTACCTCTTCAACCACCGGGTTACTTGCGCCGGTGTCATCCTATCAATGAGCAAGTATTGATAAGGCGGACAGCAACAAACAACAAATACAGCAAGGACTTAAAGGCTCAGGGGTTACCTCTGACTCAGAGCTGTCGCTTAATTGCATTAGCTCTGAAGCAGTAGGCCTGCTTCCTTTCTTGCGAGGGGCAGCTTTCTTGGCGGCTTTCTTCGCCTTCCTGGCCTTCTTGTCCACCTCATGGTCGTATTTGACCCGCCAGAACTTATCATCAGCCTGAAAAATGCAATGTGGTTTTCTTAAAACAATTCAGATGACAGTCATGTACAGATAAGATGTTCAGATCAGCGGCTTACCACTGGGGCTGGGTTGGTCTTGCAGAAGGGGGCTAACCCGGTCCTTGCGCAGTCTGCCAGGCTCTCGTTCAAGAGAGCCTTGGTCATCTCCTCTGCAACGTCTTCAGGAAGATCGTTGCGGCTGTGTCTCTGAGGGTCGTCCTTTCGTCCTGTGTACTCGCACATTAAGTCGGGGCGGCGGCTCAATGGGATCACCCGCCACGATATCCAGACCCGGACCAGATCGATTCCATTCAGACCATTGCCCAGGAGAGCCTTGATCTTGTTGATGGTGGGGAGCAGCGGTTGGCGCTCCGCTTGGGTCAGCTTGTCTGACAGTGGATGAGTCGGCTCTAGACGCGAGGGGCGAAAGCCGGGCAACGGACTCTCGTCAGCCGGCGACGTGTCTTGGCAGTAAAACCACGTCAGATTCCAGTCCTTGGGGTGGCTGGGCGGCTCTGCGTAAGGGAAAAGGCAGTCCCTACGCCGCTGGATGGAGATGCCACCTAGCTCCAGACTTGGCCGATTGGCGCACTCATTCTGACGGTCCAAATAAAAAAGCTCTCTGAAGAGAAGCAGACTAGGTTCCTCTCCAAGGTAAACCTCGCAGAATACTTGGAAGTTGCAGATGTTGGACACTGAGTTGGGTCCTATGTCTTGAGGCCGCAAATCGAAGAAGTTTAGGACATCTCTAAAAAACTTTGAACCGGGCGGTGCGAAGCCCCGGCTCATGTGATCCGCAAAAATCACTACCTCCCCATCCTTTGGCAGTGGTCTCTCTTCTGACGGGTCAGGGGCATGGTAGGACATGATGTCCTTCTTGGGCAGATATCCAGACTTAACAAAATCTGCTAGGGTCTCGTTGGTGACATTGGACCTCATCCAGTTGCAAGTAATGGAGGCTTTGGGAGCTTTGGGAGGCATGGTGAAAGTCGGCAGTCTATGATAAAAGGAAAAATGTCCGGGTTAATTATGAGCCGGAGGAAATCTACAGTTTAATGTCAAGGTGGCGGCTTACGAAGGGGACTAATGGTATACACTTAAGTGCATCGGACTATCACCGCTAAGCCGGAAATTTTTTGGCGCATGGCTTTCTTTAAGCCGGACGGTTCTACGGCGCGTGGTTTCTTTAAACCAGAACTGTAAACCGCTGACATTCAATGATTGCAGTTTTTTACTAAGTGTGGTAAAACAGGTTTCACACATCGCAGTAAAACTTTTGGATCAAAATGGTCGGATAAAATAAAAAGTTTCTAGACCTAGAAACAGACGCGCGGATGTTCTTGAGCTCGAACGAAGCCTTTATGCAGTGGAAGGAGACCTACTGGCATTTGAAATGAGTACTAAACAACCGCCGCACTAGTTCTATACAAGGCTAAGATCAAACAGGGGCAGTAACTATGAGAACTACCGGAACTTGCGGGCGATGGCGAAGAACACGGATGAACTACTCGAACCCTACCGCAGATCTGTTCTAGCAGGGCAGAAGAAGCTTACAGAGGCTGGTGAGTCGCGGAAGTCGTCGCGTGTCTCTGGTGAGATCAGGGTGATGCAGCGGCCTGAGTTGATGACGACGAGGAGACCCGCGGCGGCGACAGCAGCAGAGCTCGGGCAGGGGAGCAGTGGCGCGAGGAAGAAGATGAAGGAGAGAGAGGTGGCAGAGAAGCCCGTCGGGCCAGTCTATTTATAAGGGCGAGCTCATGAGTGGGCGCGAGGATCAAGGAGTCCACAACGTGGTTATCTCCTCACGAAACGCCTCGATTTTCGGGATGACAGTAAATACAAAGATCCGTTGCGGATCTGGCGGAGTAAAAACGGGCTTAATGGAAGATGACGTCACGGCGGATTATCCGGAGTCCAGAGGATGACGTCACGCCGGGTTATGGCCTTCACACAATTGTAAGCCGGAGATTTTCTGTCGAAAGGGTTGAAGATTGACATGAGCCGGCTCAAATCAATCCGGGGCCTAATGTTGAGGATATAGACCTTAGAGTCACCCGCCAGGAGGGGCCGGGTTACTCTAATGGTCATTGCCAGAAGCCCGACGCCAAGCTTAAAGACGGTGGGCCGAAGATGGGCTTAAGACCCGGATATGGCTTAAGGCCCGTAGTTACAATCGTTATCATGGTAGAACTTGTAGTGCAAGGCAAGAATAGCTGAGAGTCCGAGCCGGACACTCTTATGAGCCGGCCGGGACTCTGAGAGCTGCTGGGCGTCAGCCTCCCTATATAAAGGGACGACCCGGCGGTGGTTTAGGGACAAGAACAATCTCATCGAGAGCCGGGCATAGCGGTTTAGCTCCCTGGTTATCGGAACCCTAATCAATACCACCTCAAACTGGACGTAGGCTTTTACCTTCACCGTAAGGGGCCGAACCAGTATAAACCCTCGTGTTCCTTGTCCTGCATTAACCCCTTCAAGCTTCCTAGTTGCGATGGCTCCACGACTAAGTCCTAGCTCGAGGACATCTGCCGTGACAATTCCACGACAGTCAGTAAGGGACTTTTGTCATCTGCATTTAGTAGAATACTTCCATGCCTTGTTTTTCTATGTTAAGTTCCTGTAGCATGTTGATTTCGTGCTCTGATCACTGCTACCTTATGCTGTTTTCTGCCATGTCCAGTAATTTCACCAAGTCTGTGAACCTGTTATCTTTTGCACTTTTGCCATGCTTGTTTGAGCTTGTTATGTTGTGATCTAGCCGTAGCTCAGTGTTCATCGCTTGTCAAGCATCCCCTATAGATTACTGCCATATGCTTTGTTGCTACGTTGGAGTGCTGTAGCATTGTTACTTGTTGCATTTTAAGTGCTATCATGCTGTTACTCGCAGATTCGTGTCATTCTTGTTTTGCTTGCCATTTGCAAACTGTGCATCCGTTTCCGGTGATCTTTATATCGATTTCGACCGAAATCGTCTCATCTTTCCAGTGGCATGCTTGGTTTGCCAAGTTACTACCTTGTTCATCATTTTCCTTCCGGAGCACGCATATGCATCGCATACCATATCTTGCATATCATTCATGAATTGCATCATGTTGCTTGTGCATTTCCCGTGATTGATTGTGGTTCCGTTGCTTGTGTTCTTGTCTTGGGTAGAGCCGGGAGACGAGTTCGTGAACGAGGAACCTGTTGAGTACGCTTACGAGGATCAAGCTTTCGACAACTCTGAGAACCTTGCAGGCAAGATGACCACCCCTCGAAATCACTTCTATCTTTGCTTTGCTAGTTGTTCGTTCTATTGCCATGCTGCGCTACCTACCACTTGCTATATCATGCCTCCCATATTGCCATGTCAGCCTCTAACCATCCTTTCCTAGCAAACCGTTGTTTGGCTATGTTACCGTTTTTGCTCAGCCCTTCTTATAGCGTTGCTAGTTGCAGGTGAAGTTGAAGTTTGTTCCATGTCGGAACATGGATATGTTGGGATATCACAATATCTCTTATTTAATTAATGCATCTATATATTTGGTAAAGGGTGGAAGGCTCGGCCTTATGCCTGGTGTTTTGTTCCACTCTTGCCGCCCTAGTTTCTGTCATACCGGTATTATGTTCCTTGAGTTTGCGTTCCTTACGCGGTCGGGTGATTTATGGGACCCCCTTGACAGTTCGCCTTGAATAAAACTCCTCCAGCAAGGCCCAACCTTGGTTTTACCATTTGCCACCTAAGCCTTTTTCCCCCGGGTTTTCTAGAGCCCGAGGGTCATCTTTATTTTAAACCCCCAGGCCAGTGTACCTCTGAGTGCTGGTCCAAACTAGAGTCCTTTGCAGCGCCACCTTGGGGAAACTCGAGGATTGGTTTTAGTTGTACGGACTGCTCATCCAGTGTGCCCTGAGAACGAGATATGTGCAGCTCCTATCGGGATTTGTCGGCACATTCGGGCGGCTTTGCTGGTCTTGTTTTACCATTGTCGAAATGTCTTGTAAACCGGGAGTCCGAGACTGATCGGGTCTTCCTGGGAGAAGGTTTATCCTTCGTTGACCGTGAGAGCTTATGATGGGCTAAGTTGGGACACCCCTGTAGGGTATTATCTTTCGAAAGCCGTGCCCGCGGTTATGAGGCAGATGGGAATTTTTTAATGCCCGGTTGTAGTGAACTTGTCACTTGACCTAGTTAAAATACATCAACTGTGTGTGTAGCCGTGATGGTCTCTTCTCGGCGGAGTCCGGGAAGTGAACACGGTTTGAGTTATGCATGACGTAAGTAGGAGTTCAGGATCACTTCTTGGTCATTACTAGATGACGACCGTTCCGTTGCTTCTCTTCTCGCTCTCTTTTGCGTATGTTAGCCACCATATATGCTTATTGCCTGCTGCAGCTCCACCTCATTACACCATCCTTTCCTATAAGCTTAAATAGTTTTGATCTCGCGGGTGTGAGATTGCTGAGTCCTTGTGACTCACAGATTCTACCAAAACAGTTGCAGGTGCCGACGATGCCAGTGCAGATGATGGGATCGATCTCAAGTGGGAGTTCGATGAGGAACGTGGTCGTTACTATGTGTCTTTCCGTGATGATAAGTAGTGGAGCCCAGTTGGGACGATCGGGGATCTAGCATTTGGGGTTATCTTATTTTCATTTGGATCTTGACCGTAGTCGGTCTATGTGTGTATTTTGGATGATGTATGGATTATATTTATGTATTGTGTGAAGTGGCGATTGTAAGCCAACTCTTTATCCCATTCTTGTTCATTACATGGGATTGTGTGAAGATGACCCTTCTTGCGACAATACCACAATGCGGTTATGCCTCTAAGTCGTGCCTCGACACGTGGGAGATATAGCCGCATCGTGGGCGTTACACGTAGTCATCAAGACTAGGCACGTCGAGTCACTAATAGACGACCTACGTCTCACATTTGACAACCTCCGTACATATGACATCATGCTCAATCCGGAAAAGTGTGTTTTCGGCGTTCCCGCTGGAAAACTGCTGGGCTTCATTGTTTCCAATAGAGGAATTGAGGCAAATCCAGCCAAAATCCGGGCTTTGTTGCAATTGGCTATACCAACAGACCTTAAGCAGGTCCAAAAACTAGCCGGATGTGTGGCAGCCTTAAGCCGCTTTATCTCCAGATTAGGAGAAAAAGCATTGCCACTTTATCACCTTCTCCGATGCACCAACCACTTCGAGTGGACGGATGCGGCAACGGCCGGACTGGAACAAATAAAGGCTCTTTTAGCGAGCAACCCAATCCTGGCCGCACCGAACATCGGCGAACCCATGTTATTATACATCTCTGCAACACACCAGGTGGTGAGCGCGGTGCTCGTCGTTGAGCGAGAGGAGGACGGACATAAATTCCCGCTCGAGAAACCGGTATAGTACGTATCCACTGTCATCACACCATGCAAATCCCGGTACCCTCATTACCAAAAGATAGCATACGCGATCTTCATGGCATCCCGGAAGCTACGACACTACTTCCAAGAGTGCTCGATCACGGTGGCTTCCGAAGTACCACTCAATGACATAATAAACAACCGCGACACTATGGGCCAGATTGCTAAGTGGGCCATTGAGCTCCTACCATTCGACATAGTATACAAACCACGCCGGGCCATTAAATCCCAAGTATTGGGCGATTTCGTTGCCGAATGGATAGAGGCCGAACTCCCTAAAGAGTATGGCACATATTCCAACTGGGTCATGTACTTTGATGGCTCTAAAATGCTGGCCGGTTTGGGGGCAGGAGTCATTTTAACATCCCCCACTGGAGACACAGTTCAATACGTACTCCAAATACTATACACAGACTCCAACAATGCAGCCGAATACGAGGCCTTATTGCACGGTCTTTGGATGGCTACCTCCATGGGTATACAACGCCTGGAGGTGCGCGGGGACTCAAATCTCACCATATCTCAAATAAATGTAGACTTCGATGCCAAAGATCCAAAGTTGGCGGCCTATCGTAATGCTGTACTCAAAATATCAGCTCGGTTCGAGGGACTCGAGTTTCATCATGTGGCTCGAGAAAGCAATCAAGCGGTGGACGTCCTTGCTCGCATGGGCGCCAAGTGTGACCCCGTCCCGCCTAACATCTTCTTGAAAAGGCTCTTCAAGCCATCCGTGGTGTGGCAGGATGAGAGCGGCAACACTAGTCCGGATCCGATTATATCCCCAGATTCCGAACACAATACCGATATCATCGGGGGCTCAGCCACCGAAACAACACCATCGGCCCATCTAACAATGGCAGTAATTGCCCCATGGACCGAACCCTTCTTGGCCTACCTTGATAGGCAAGAGCTCCCTGAGGAACAAAATGAGGCTCGCTGCATTGTTCGGCGCTCGAAAGCCTACAAGGTCCATGACGGAGAGCTCTTCAAGAAAAGTGCTACCGGAGTTCCTCAAAGATGTATCTCCGAAGAAGAGGGATGGCAGCTCCTGGCTGAAGTCCATGCTGGTCTCGGCGGTCACCACGCCGCAGCTCGGGCCCTTGTAATTAAAGCCTTCCGTACAGGTTTCTTTTGGCCGACGGCCCGAGCAGATGCACAGGACTTGGTCCAACATTGCGTCGGATGCCAGCTCTTCTCCAATCAAAGCCACATGCCGCCTACCGCTCTACAAACAATCCCCATTACTTGGCCTTTTGCGGTCTGGGGGCTTGATATGGTCGGACCCCTTAAAGGGGGAAGCCATAAGAAAAAATATCTGCTAGTCATGGTAGATAAATTTACAAAATGGATAGACGCCAAACCAGTAAAAATGGCCGAATCCGGACTGGTAATAGACTTTATATCAGGTGTCGTGCACCGTTATGGTGTCCCACATAGCATCATCACCGATAACGACTCCAATTTCACAGCCGATGAAGTGAAATCCTGGTGCGCTAAATTGGGTATTAAGCTCGATTACGCCTCGGTCTATCACCCACAAACAAATGGTCAAGTCGATCGAGCTAATGGTCTTATTATGAGTGGCATTAAGCCCAGACTAGTGCGGTCATTGAAAGAATCAGACAAGCACTGGGTTGAGGAGCTCGACTCCGTACTGTGGGGGCTGCGGACCACGCCCAATCGCACTACCGGATACACACCATTCCTCATGGTGTACGGCGCAGGGGCCGTTTTGCCCTGCGACAGCATTCATGACTCACCTCGAGTGCGTGTGTACGAAGAGAGAGAGGCCAAGCTCGATCGGCAGGACATTTTAGATGCCCTGGAGGAGGAGCGTGACGTTGCAAAAGCCCGTTCTGCATTCCATCAACAACAGGCTCGCAGATACCAAAGCAGAGAAGTGCGGGGCAAGAATTATAATGTTGGCAAACTCGTTCTACGCCTGCCAGAAAAGAAAAAGGACAAACTCAAGCCCAAGTGGGAGGGTCCCTTCATCATAGATGAGGTTCCCACTGGAGGAGCGTACCGCTTGCGTGATGCATCTGACAATCGCCTAGAGCCGAACCCGTGGAATGCCGCAAGACTCCAAAGATTCGTTCTTCTTCTCCCTTTGTTTCCATTTTTACTCTCTTTGATTTTTTCCCTAGCTCTATAGCTCCTGTGCGACCAAAGCCGCACACATATGATGTGCACATCCTTAAATGTATGCAATCATAATACCTGGGGGCTTCTTTTACAGAAGCTTATTATTATTTTCCGAGCATCAAGCTCAGCACATATGTGTCCTCTTCTGCATATGTACCTTTTCTTCGCCATTATATGCATCGTTATGATTTAAGTTTTTGCCAAGCTGGGTTGCCTGGCTCCTGTGCTTCTGCCCTACGTTCCCGTTTGTTCGGCTAGGACATAAAGGGAGCACCTCTGCGATTGTTACTGCCGGGTTATCCAAATGTGTACCTCAGACTGGGTGAAGCCGAAAGCTAGCGTTCATAAGGGAATATTTGGTCGGCGGACTAAAGATGTTTTACACTTGTTAGACTATGAACCCCCCAGACGTTATGTATACTATGATTTTTTTCAATCATAGTACGGACATGCATACTAACACATGTCCGCCCAGGGAAAGGAACCCTTAAAGGAACTATTCTCCCTGGAAGATGTTTCTTACAATTAACATGTAATGTAACATAGCTAGCTGGATACAACTTGTCTGTTCAAGAAACTATGACCCCTACACCTAGTTTCCACGCATACCCCGGTCTATTTACCGAGCGGGTATTTGGAAGCACTCCGCACCTTCGGGTCTGCCATGACAATCGTTTTACAATCCGGCAAGGGAAAAATTTGTCAATTGAAGTACATAGTCACTTGGACTCAAACACTTCTTCCTCTATGCCCTCCAACAGGCTATCTAGCTTACAATCACGTTGGGAATACTTGGCGGCTACATTTACTTGGTCATATACCAGACTAACTGGAATTTCTTTTCCATCTGACCCCCGTGGTCCGACCCGGGCCATATGATTCGGATCAATCTTGGTATACCGTGTTTTCACCATGGCCCAGGCCTCCCGCGCACCTTCTCGGCAGGCTGATATCTTCCATAATCGAATATGCCGCCGTGGTCCTTTGAATAGCTCCACGAGCTCCGCCATACTTCCCGACGGAGAGACAGATGGCCATAACGCCTTGGCAACACTCCGCATTGCTTGCTGAGCTCGTCCGTGCATTTCGGACAGCTCTTGTAGCAGGTCGCCTTGAGATCCGGACATTTCCTCTTCGGGACGGCCAGTCAGCATACCTGCAGACATAAATCTGTCAGTCCTTGTCCTCGCCGAATTATATGGAGGCAAGTTCGCAAAGCATACTGAATATGATGCATCATAGTCTCTTATTCTCCTTCACGGAATCGGCCAGCTGGGCTCGCACATCTTTTAGTTCTTCGCCCAGCAGGGTGTTGGAATCCCGCAGCTTATTTTTCTCATCCCTGACCCGTGTCAGCACACGTTCTCCCACGGCCAGTTGCCTTTTGGCCTCTTGTTGACCCGCTTGTGTGACTTACACGGCCTCCTTCAGTTGATTTAACGATCCTGCCACGAGGAGTGCAAAAATTATTAATATTACTGGTATATAATTATGTTTCCTTGATGGAGGGGAACATTACCAGGTGAGGCCTTCTTGGATTTCTCCAGTTCGGCAGTAGCAGCAGCTAGCTGGGTCTGACACTTTTCCAGCTCTTGAGACAACAGGTTGTTCTTCTCTATGATCACCTGGTTATACAATGATCCTTAAATCAGTTGTACTGTAACATCCCAAATTTTCAATTTGGAATGTTATACATAGGTCATTCATGCATATCATATTTTGTTGCATTTCGTTTCGCGATCCTCGAAATTCTAAGCAACTCAAGGACCCTCGGAGAGAGTTGGGGATTTCACGCTTTTCATATTTGACTTTTATCAAATATCGAAACAAGGATCACTTTGGTTTATTTATTTTCTCTCCAAAATATTTAGTAAAAAAATATAAGAGAGGAGATAATATGACTTCTCCAAAATAAATGAAATATTGGAGGAAAAATATTAAAATCAGATAATGTTTTTATTGGGTTTTTACTGGAATTTTATTTGAATTAGAAAAAAGGTGCATTTTTCAAAATTTCAATTTAGTCCAAGAAAATGTTCACCCTGTTCTAAATATTTTATTTAGACGGTGAAATTTTGTTTTGGTTTTTTTAGATTTTTTATTTATTTTTCTAGGATTTTATTTCGGCGGAATATGTTTTAAAAAAAACTCCCGCCAGACCGCACTGGGCCGAGGCCGAGCCGGCCCAGCCGCGTGCCTCCCCGCACCGGCTCGGGAGAGGACTCCCGAGCAGCGCCGCCACCGCCCCCTCCCGCAAGCCACCGCCGCCTTCCCCTCCTTATAAGCCGCCACCCCCGCCCCCACTTCGCCACCCCACCCCGCCACCGCAGCCCGCAACAGCAGTCGCCGCCGCCTTGCCGCCGCACCACCCGCGCCACCCTGCCGTCGCCCGCGCCGCCGCCCCGCTCGATGGAAGCCGCTGGAGCCGCGCCGGAGTTCGCAAATCTCGCCGATCGGTTTTCTTTCGGTTTAGGTAAAAACCGGTGTTTTTTTAAAAAGAACCTAGTTACGTTTTTTTGATCGGTCCGTCGGTTTTTTCGGTTTAGTCTATTTAGCGGACGTTCGACCGTACGTTCGTTTTAACGAACGGTTTTCGCCCTTAGTCACAGACAACGAACGTTCGTTCGTTAGCCTGTTCGTTCGTTTTTCTTTTTCTCGGGTTTTTCGCGATTATTTTCTATAACGATTTCTGATCTAATTTTCGTTTTAGTTTATCTTTTCGCTTGTTTATCGGAATCAGGCGATTCAAGCACCTAGATCTTCGCCTTGAAACCCTCTTTCTGTTTAACCAACTTGAACAAGATTTTGGTACTGTAAAATTTGACTTTAGTTCAGATTAGTAATTGGATCTTGTTTCTTTCGCAGTTTGAGTTTCGTTGCTCCGTTTGATTTGATTATTTTTGCAAACCGGAGTTCTTAATTTGAACTTTCTGGTTAGATCTTATTATTTGAGTTTTAACCGTGCATCTTTGATTGATTGCTTATGTATGCTATTGTTTGTTTGCGATAGAATTCCCGGAGTGCGAAGCGTGCTACTACGAGTCCCTAGGTTTTGCGGATCGTCAGCTAGGCAAGTAACACATTGATCATACTCTTTTCATACCCAGTTTTTATGCATTAGTTCCAATCCTCAAACACTGCATGATTTGGATGTGAGTAAATTGTGGGTTTGGGAAGTAGTTGTCACTACAAAAAAAATACACTTCTGTGATGATACGTGTTTGTCACAGTAGGTTGCATTTTTTTCATGCATGTACATCCATGACAAATTTATGACAGAATCAAGATAGTCATACCTGTGCTGTCGTAGAAGTGTTCCATGACATTACCAAAATTATCATCACGGAAGTGTCCACTTCCATGACGATAAATCGCGGGTCACAGAAGTGCTTTCGTCAAGGGTGACCGACACGTGGCATCCACCGTAACGGAACGCCGTTAAGCTATCGGGTCGGGTTTTGGATCCGATAACCCGTTAACAGCCCCGACCAATGGGGATTTTCCACGTGTAAAATCATCATTGGCTGGAGGAGACACGTGTCAGGTCCGCGTTGGCACAGGTGTCACTCATCCAATGGGCGAGACGCGCCTATGATATGTTGACACGTGGACCGGCCCATCAAGTTTAAATGGGTCGGCCCAACTGAAGGCCCACAAGATTTTGCGGACCATAATGGGTCGGCCCAGCTAAAGGCCCACGAGATTTTGCGGACCATAATGGCTGGCCCAGCTAAAGGCCCCCAAGATTTTGCGGGCCATAATGGGCCGGCCCAGGTAAAGGCCCATAAGATTTTTGTGTGCCATAATGGGCCGGCCCAGGTAAAGGCCCACAAGATTCTTGCGGATCATAATGGGCCAGCCCAGCTAAAGGCCCATGAGATTTCGCCGACATTAATGGGCCGGCCCAGCTGTAGGCCCGCAAGATTTTGAGGACCCTAGTAGGCCGGCCCATTAACTGGCTGCCATGTTTTGGGCCAAATGCCGGCCCATATTTGATCCGGTCCATTAATGGCCTGCCACGCTCCGGGCCTAATAGTGGCCCATATGAGATCCGGCCCGTTAAAAGCCTACCACGTTCTGGGCCAAATTACGGCCCAGATCAGGTCCGGCCCTTTAAGAGGCTTTGGGATCAATTATGGCCCATATCAGATTCGACCCGTCAACTGGACACTATGCTTTTGGGCCCACTTGCTAAAGGCCCACTCAGTAATTCGGCATGATATTATTTTTGGCCTGTTAAGGGCCCGTTTAACATTTTGGCCCTATATTAATTTCGGCCTGTTAAAAGCCAGTCATATAGTTGGGCCTAACTACGGCCCGGTTTGCATCCGGCCTGCTCGCAGCCGATATCTGATTGGGCCAAACAAGGACCGAGACAATTTTGTCCTGTTAAAAGCCCGTGATTTGATTCGCACAATCATGGGCCGGGATTCATTTCGGGCTGCTGCCGGCCCATGAGCTGTTCGGCACGTTTCAGGCCCAACCTACATCGTGATTGCATGACGGCCCGATTATGTACCGTAATTTTACGGTTTGGCCGGTTTACTGCAAAGACGGGATATATATATACAGTAAAATAACTGCAGCATCGTGAATAAGAAAAAACCTAGAATATACAATAAAGAAATTATGGCATATTACATCCACTGGGCATCAAAGTTTGCCACTATGATAATAAAGCACAAGCAGACAGCAGATTACATACACTGGGCATCAAAGGTCGCCACCAGTAAAAATAAACACGTCGACAAAATAATATACAAAACCGACAGCACTTCAATAGAGTTCAAGAAAGGTTAGCCCTGCTGGGGAGCTGCAGCGCAAGCAGCTGAGCAAGATGATGAGACGACGCTTGTTCAACACTTATATCTTCCTCACTCTGAAAGATAAACAAGCAGATGGATGACAGGTTTTGCACATAAAAGTATCAGTGCTGACAATTCATCACATTTCTTACTGACAAATAAAGTGACACAGTTTAAAACTGCATTAACACAATATGGTATTGTCCAGGTCAAGACATGGCAGGAAATGACATTGTGAAGGAGTTGGCAGCTTCACGACACCACTGGATTAAGATCAAGAACTCATAAGTATCAATGGTTAGTGTGCTGTCAATTTATACCATTTCAGATTGGCAAATAAAGAGACGGTTTAAATAATAGTAGAATGATATGACATTGTTCATACTTAAGACATTGCAGAATATGACATTGTGCTGTAGTGGGTAGGTTCACCACACCACTGGATTACGGATGAACAACAGAAGCATACATGCAGTGCAAAAGAAGATCACTTGCTCTGTATAGTTTAATTTACATGGTATGAAGAAGGAACTTGGTTGTACAACTGAAAACTTAAATTGAGAAAGGACAAACTTTTGTTTATGAACTACATAATAAACTTTAAACAAGCAATTTGATGCAAACACCAAAAATAAACAGCTGTTGCAGTCATGCCTAACCAAATATATACAACAAAGTTTGAAGGCTTGAGATGGACAAACTTACATTATTGGTGAAGACAGGCTCTATAAAGGCCTTGTCCATGCTGATGGGGGGGGCAATTCAAGAAGTTTACCACAAAATCTTCTTCAAAAGCATTGCCATTATTCTACATTTTGTTAAGAGTAAATATAGATGTGATAATATACGAAAAAATGGAGAATATTTAAGATAAGATGAAGAGTGATGCTACATAACCAAGTAGCTATAAATGTAAGTGCAGCGATACAGGCAAAAGGTACAGCCAAGAGCAATGCACAGCTAAACTTCTTCAGTACCAACCTTATGGTAAGAGTAAATATAGATCTGATGTGTAGAAAATGGAGGGCAAAGGAAAATAAGCTGCAGAGTGATGGTACATGAACAACTACCTGTCATTATAAGTACACTAATAAAGGACAGCATGTACTTACAAGAACAATGCAGAGCTAAAAAAACATTGGCATTGGATATATTCTATACTAATGTAACCATTCATACAGATCAGATAATTTGGAGCGAACAATTGATAAGCAAGCTATCATGCATACTGCTGCCACATAATGAACCAGGTATGTATGCAAGTACAGTGATACAGGACAACAGGTGCTAACAAGAGCAAAGCAGCGGGCAGCATATTTGCGATATCCTGTCGTTCTTGTCAAACCGGAATTCTTCTTCGAGCAGATTTCCTGCAAAAAAGATTCGTAAGGCACATGCGGAGAAGTAGAAGTTCAAATTGTCATGGGATTTCATAGACAGTACCTCATCCTGGGAACGAGACCAGCGCATAACAAGGTTTTTCCATTCAATGTCTTCTAAATTTAGCACAGGAGACTTCACCGGAAAATTCGTTTATAGACTTGCCATCAAAGTGTGATTTCCTCAGGTAACACCGATACTGCTGCAATGCTTCCTTCAAAAGCACAAGCAAGCTTTGCTCGTCATGACTATCCAGATTGACCCTCGCCTAGTTACAACAATGTAATGTAAATCATTGATGTGTTCAATCAGCAGAAAACAGGAAAATAATAACCATGAATAATAGCACTTACACGTAAGTTGGACAGGAAGATGTGAAAATGGTGTTTGTCTTCACAATAATCTTCCCATGATGGGATATATGCACGTAGTCCCTAACAACATTGAAAGCATTGTCTTTTAAACTAGGAATAAATGGAATGAGGTTTCAATCTGCAGGAATTGGCCATCTCTGTAGTTGGGATAGGTCTTCGGCCGGTGGACTTGCTGTACTTTTTGCTGGAGTGGGATTTTTCTGTGGTACAACTGGGGCTATGGCAAATGAAATCGGTATACCTTTTGCTGGAGTGCAGGTCCTGTGTGGTGGGGCTAGTGGTGTGGCCAGTGAAGTATGGGTACAGTCTGCTGGAGTCGGTCCTACGTTTTGTGTCACTGGTTGTACAGCCAATATAAGTGGGGTGCTGTCTGATTTCTCCGGCACCACCACGTTTTTCAAGGACTTTGCTGGTGCTCCTTCAGGTTCGGCAATCACCCTCTTCCTTTTTGATGTCTGATGCACAAGAACAACATTTGAGTGGAAAAACATGGTATGATGACAGATGGAATATGTATTGATAATGGATGGGCATGGTATCTTGACATATATGATGAGTAAACTAAGCAGATGGCGGTGAAACAAAGTAGAAGAAATGCAAGACAACATATGCAAGATACCCGGAATCAATAAAACATTGCCAAATTAGAACAGGCACCTTGATGGGTGAACAGGACAGGCCATCTGCCTTTGACTCCTCGAGGCTAGAATAGTCATTAGGATCATATTCTGAACAAGAATCAACAAGTGGGGAGCGCATGAGTTTCATTGCATCCAGAATGGCACTCAATGCCTTGGTGCCAATTTTGTAAGTCATTGCAGTGTTTAGCTTCAAGAGTGGACTGCTGCTAGTGTGACACAAAGCAGCTACACAGATCATAGTGTAGATATAACGGGGAAAACCGTAAGCATCAGAGTAAAATCAGCAAAGTGGAACTTGCTGGAATATATGTGCTAGTATTGCCGGTATGGCTAGAAAGGCTTCGAATACCAGCTCTCTTCAAGTGAAGGTGCGCTACTGTTAATATCAGTGTTACTCTCAAAGGCGACATAGCTCCCCGCATTTCCTTGCTATTCTTATAGGATTCAAGTGGGCAGGTGACTACAAATTCTATTCCTATGTTTACAAGATCCTACGAATCAAAGAGGCTCAAAGTGTCCATCACAACCGATCGTATAGACCTCTACACTGCAAAAGTCCCTGCTCATCTTCAGTACAAGGAACATACTGTACCACTATCATACTCCCTCTGTTCCAAAATATAAGTCTTGGTAGAGATTTCCACTATGGGTCACATACAGATGTATCCAGATACATTTTAGAGTATAGATTCACTCATTTTGCTCCATATGTAGTCCATGGTGGAATCTATACAAAGACTTGTATTTAGGAACGGAGAGAGTACATATTAAAGAAGAACGGAAGAGGAACATGGTAAAGAAGAGCAAGCAGATTTTGGATAATAAAATGTTGGTTGCGCAGTGCCCACACATGATGAACCATAGCGCATTAAGAATGCAACTCCCAGCTGTCTCTCGACCATTTCAGGCGGTTGGATGAAGATCCTACGTCTCCTAACCCTTCTTCTTCCTCATCTCTGATTCTTCCCATACAGAACACCGCACGGGCCGCCGGCCGGACCACCGGCCCCCACCGCCTGTGTTCCTCCGCCACCCCCACCCCCGCCCCAACCCCCACCCGCGTCGAGTTTTCTTCGTTCGGCGAGGCCCCACAACCACCCGAGCCCCTTCGATCGGACCGGCGAACTCCGGCGAGCTCTCAAAAATCGACTGACCCAATTTTGAAATTTAGTCTACTGCGATTTAACTAGTGTGGAATATAAAAGGGGAAAAACATAAGCATTGGGAGTATAGTGTTGAGCGTGCCATGGCGGATCTGAAGGTGCAAACCGGACAAAGGCAACTTCGCAACCAAGACAAGAAATCAGAGTAAAGCAGTGGCGATCTATTTTCTTGCTGCGATAAATAAGTTGAGCAGATACGAAAGAGTACCGCCTCTGGTGCAGCGCCGTGTACGCATCTGCTGAGAATTTGACGGTGCTGCGGTAGCGATGGCTGTCGGCGGCGTGGAAGCAGATCTAGGAGGGTAGACGGTGGCGGCAGGGCGCGGTGGACGAGACGGTCATAGGAGCGGCGCCGGCAAGGTGGACGGCGGTGGGGATGAAGCGAGAGGACGGGATGCAAGGATCCCAGTCCGAAGCCGTGAATGAGAGAGGTCGATCTCTTGTAATGGACAGCGGCGTCGGGGTATCAGCTCCGCCATGGTGGAGGAGGACGGCGGTGGATGGTGTGGCGGACGGCGGCGGACGGAGGAGGGTGGGGTGGAGAAGGTGTTTTGGCGCCCACGGAGTACGAATGGGGAAAAGGGAGGTAGAGAGGAAGGGGGAACCATGTATTCAGGGCGCGCTTGTCTCAAATGCGAGGAAATTTACAAACTTAGCCCCCGTTTCAAATTTCTACTACATCACAGCAACATTACTCGGTTGGGGATAGGACGGTAATCTCGCATACACCGAATATTTGCCGACGAGAGTTTGTTTTTGGCGCCCACCGTGTATGAATCCGGGTGAGAGGCGGTTACGTCACGTTTGGGTGAAATTACAAACCTACCCCTATCGAAACCTATAGAAATCCAGCAGATAGGCTTTGCGTGGCAGGGATAGGCAGTAGTGATTTCCATCTCGTTTTGGTTTCGGGCTGTTACTGCGACTTGCCCCACTTCGTTCAAATTTTGCAGAGTGCACGTTTACCGTGCCAACTCAATTCGAATCCTGTTTGTATTCTATTTTTTTTCGGGTGGGATCCATTTTCAATTGGAATTACATTCTATATACATCATTTTTTATATATACTTTCAAAAGCACAACAAAGAATTCTGCTCCTTTATATGTATAATATGATTTACAAATACAACGATCTCGAAATCTTAAGGTTGAATTCGAAATTTTTTAACCAAATTATGTTCTACTAAAATGTATGGATCAGTAATATCGACATATTAAATAACATAGCTATGCGTGAATTCATATGAGTATGCATGTTTGATAGATCAATTTTGGTTCGAGTATGGATTACATGTATCATCATCTCGAATTCAAATATTTGAATCCCTTTTTTGTCACTCCTTTCACGCCCATCTCTCTCGCATGCATGCTCCTTCAGGTAGCTATCACTCTCTTTTCTCCAGCTCACTCGCACGCTCACTTCATGTTTCTCCTATCCTCGCAAACATGGTCTCTCGACGTCTCCCTTGAGAAGTGTCACACTCTCCCTATCATTATACATTACACAGTTTTCATTATCTCTCACGTCTCTATTGTTCTCTGGTATCACTCGGTACCTAAGCTTTCTTTTTCACCGCCACACACACAGTCTCCACCCGTCTTTCACTTTGTCTTTCTCTCTATGGGATTCTCTCACACACCCTATATGTCTCTACATATGACTCATACCACTAAAATTACTCTCTCTCTCTCTCTCTCTCCTGTAGACACAACATTTGTTGCGGTCTCCTTTTCGTCTCCATCCCAGACTGACATTATTCATTTGTTTACCGATCAGACAACCCCGACTACCGTCTCCTCTCTCTCTCTCTCTCACAGACACACACACACAACTCCTGCTTCCACTCCCCTTCCCGACTACCGTCTCTCTCCCACACACACAAAACTCTCGCTTTTGCACCCCGACTCGTATTTCTCTCACAAACATTTATCGACTAGCTAGCCTCTAGATAGGTTTATACACCCGCACACTCGTGATTCCACCATCGCATACATGTCTCTCTCCCGCTCCTTGTATCTATGTAGATTTTTCTTCCCTTCTTGAGACACGCCCTCTCGATCGTGCACACACACACTATCGCCTCATTTTAAGCTGATACCTATCGCACACACACTCCTTGTGTCTTTGTCACACATGCACTCCGTCCTCCTCCGCTCTCCCTCTCTCTCACACACACATGGTTTTTTTGCAACAACTAGCAAGATGCCCATGCGTTGCATGGAACATCAAGATGCATTTGTATGAGCAGTTTATCTTGTGGGGGAAAAGGATGAACGAGGGAAGGCCTTATTTGCAAATGTGGAGAGGGGTGTGGGTATCTTTTTGCAAAATTGCCATAGTTTCCTTCCTATCCGTCAAATATAGATCGGACGGCCTATATTGCAGGATGGCAGGCACACGATCATCACCGACAATGCTTTTTATAAGAGTAGGGATAAAAAATAGAGTTGGTGATGATGGTGGGCCTGCCATCCTGCAATGTAGGTCATCCGATTTATATCTGACGGATAGGAAGGAAAATATGGCAATTTACCCGCACTCCTCACCACATTTGCACATAAGGCCTTCCCTCGTTCATCCTTTTCTCCCACAAGATCTTGATGTTCCGTGCAATGCACGGGCATCTTGCTAGTAAGAGTAGAAATTAGACATATACCACTTCTCGAATCTTGAAACCAACAACATTCCTCCCTTATCTCATCAAAACCGCCAAAGGAATATATTTTGAGTGAAACATAACATATTTTTAGTGATATACGTATTTCAAAACTAGACTTTTTAATATCAAATCGGTGAATATGTATTAATCTACTTTGATCGTGTGGCAATGCATTGGCACATTGCTAGTAGTTATTATAATTTTTTGGACACCAGACAAACGGTGGAGTACATATACGAAGAGAAGAGGCGCACGCACGCAGTCAGCCTCTCGCTGTCTCGCACACATGAGTGTTACGTAAAGGCGACGTTAACAAATAAACCCTAAAACCCTAGGTGCACGATTGCTGCATTCGCGGGTACCGGGTACGTGGTGGAGCACCTTTGTAGGAATAGTCAGCTCGCGTGATAATTTGATCCGTAGGAGTTGATGGTCGGGACCACAGGTGAACGACTTGGAGCGCGGTGGCTCGCCAGTTGCCACAGATCGAGTAGCCACATTCAAAATATCATTTTTAGCGGGGTTAAGAGTTCCGATTTTCAATGGCGCATTATAAGTAGTAAGTAGTTTTTAGAACGATTGGTATGGAGCGAAAATGGAATTCATAGTACTACGTACCACCTTGGTGTATGGTTGTATGGTTTTTTTTGCGATGGAGGTTGTATGGGTTTATGTTGCGAGATGTTGAACCTGGTAGTTCTAGGGCAAATACTATGGTTTAGATTTAGATGCTGGTTTTCAGTAATGAAAATCGGAAGGGGAAACCCTTCTTTGATTAAAAAAACTACTACCTCCATTCTGGTTTACTAGTCCCCATCGTACTTTGGGTCAAAGTTTGTCCATGAATTTTACTTGTAAAATGTGAATGGAAACGAGATTTTGTTATACCCAAACAAAAAAGGACTGGAGGGAGTGATTGCTCTGACACGGACGCGACCTCTCATAGCGCAGGCATTGAACCGGCGCGCCGGCCAAGAGGGCCGCACTCGCTGCAGGCCCGGCTGAGCACGCCTCCTCGCCGCGTGCAACCAGCTTAAGACTGCCCCGCCTGCCTTCATTGAATCCGTGCGTGTGCCGGCAACACGTCCTTCCGCGAGCCGGCAGGCATTTTAGAACACAAAAAATGACTAAAATATAATTAATTTACGCATGGTCTTGACTTGTTGTGCTCGCACTGGTAGCAGGAACTAGTAGAGGATTTTCTTTATTTATAACTCTCCTCACATTTTTTGGCGTTGAAGTGAATCATGGTTGTGGACATTATGTATGAATGTGCAGATATCTGTGAACATGAGTTTGATGTGGAAGTTGAACTTGGAATATCGGGCTTGCGCGTGAACTATACCATGTCCAATGCTTCGTCTGTTATTGTTTGGAAAGTAATTGCTGTTATTACATGACCCAAAAAAACATTCTGTGTCACATCAGTAGATGCACGGACATCACAACAGGCATGTTGACTGGATAAACATTTGAACCTAGCTATTATGAAGGAAATTTTGTATTGACAACCGTTTTAGATAGCAGGAGACGCCTAGCCTACTCTGCCTTTGCTAGCTTATTTCTGGCTTCTTCCATCTCTTCTTTGGCTTGGGTGAAGAGAGCATCTGATTGCTCTTTTCGCTTCTTCAGGAACTCAGCTACATTCTCAAGGGCTGCTGCACGCTTTCTTTCAACCTTTAATAATGCCACGAGGACACGAACAACTGACGACTCCACCTGGCTTGTGTGTAATCCAGCATCATCTCAGAATTTGCACCTTGTGTCTAATCCAGCATCATTAGGGAACTGGCACCTTGTGTGTAATCCAGCCTCATTTTGGAAACATGATCTCTAGGTTGACCATACATCCCTCCTCGCAGGAACTGCATCCTGACATGAAGTTACTTCTTTTTTAGATCAATACTCAGAGCAACCTAGATCCATTTAGTAGAAGCTAGATAAACAGAACTCGGAGAAGTGAATTCAAAAGGAAAAATAAAATAAAAACAGACTACAAGGTGAGAACACCCACTTCCTACATCAAGCTAAAAACGAAGGCATTAGGACGATTAAGACTCTTCTTATTACACATCGAAGAACACCACGCTTAAGAGAAACAGAAACTACAACATATACACATCGAAGAACACAAGGCTACACGAAAGTAATTGAAAGGGTGTTACTTACCAAAGCTCGTTTTACAGGTTCGGTGCAGTTCCTCTTTAACTTGCCACGCTCCTTGAAGATGTCCCGAATATCCCGTGTTTGGTCTTCATTGCTCCTCTGCATGTTCGCACTCATGGTTTTAAAATCTCAACATGGCAAGAAAAATATACTACTAGTAATACTCGCGCATCTTGTGGGCAACATTAAAGCACTCATCTGCCATGTTAGAGCATCTCCAACAGAATCGCAACGCGCGGCGCTTTAAAAAAGCGTTTACAGTGCTGAGATCGAGAAGTAGATACTAGAGAGTAGAGGATAGTTCTCAGCATAGATAGATAAAAAAGATAATTCAACTACTCCTCGTCGTCCGACTCCTCCTTGGTGATGTCCTCCTCCGACGTCTGACTGTAGGCGCGAAGATACCGATCATCGTCGGATTCCCAAGGCGACGCTGCTCCTAGCCTCATGTTGAATTGAGCGTCCGCTTTTCGCCTACGCTTGTCCTCACGATAGGCGGCTCGCTCCGCCCTCCTCTTATCCCTCTCCGCCCTCCTTTGCGTGTAGAACTCGTGCTCTTTGATGATGTCATGCGGGAAGTGTTGGCGCCATGGCTTCCTCGTCCATCTTGGCGATGTCGAGACGGTGCTCCCGCCTCCGGTTGTCGTGACGATCCTCGTCGGTGCTAAGCCGCGGCAGAGGCGCGAGCTCCTGCGCCCGCTCCCACGTCGGCACGTTGGGGAAGTTCAATGTTCTATGAGGCCACCGGAGGCGCCACACCGCCGCGTCGTACGCGCGGGTGGCCTCGTTGGCGGTGTCGAAATTGCCGAGGCCGCGGCGCATCCCGCGGAACCGGATCTTGGCGGAGAAGCCGCCGGAAGGGCGCGCGCTGACGCCGCGGTATCCCCAAGTTTCCCGGCGAAGCGGCGGCGGCGAGGCGAAAAAGAGCGGGGAGAGAGCGGTGGCGAGGCACAGAGCGGGGAGAGAGCGGTGGCAAGGCACAGAGCGGTGGGAGAGCGTTGGATTTTATAAATCGCGCCGGACGCCGCGCGCCAAAACTAGCGCACGCCCGGCTGCTTTTCCCGCGCGCGCGATCCTTTCCCGACGTCTCTGCTATCTCTACTCTCTTCTCTACTGTTATATTTATTTTATATTTTATATTTAATATTTATCTCTACTTCCTTTACTGTCTACTTTTTTTCTCTATACTTTTTTCTTGCAATATAGGCCGTCCGATTTATATCTGACAGATAGGAAGGAAACAAATGGGAATTTTGTAAAAAGATACCCATACCCCTCTCCAAATTTGCAAATAAGGCCTTCCCTCGTTCATCCTTTTCTCCCACAAGATAAACTACTCATACAAATGCATCTTGATGCGTGCAACGCATGGGCGTCTTGCTAGTTCTAAAAACCTTTCCATCATTTGCCACACTACTGGTTGCAGATGAAAAACCTACCCAAGCACAGCGCGATACAGGAGCGACGCACAATTACAAGCTGATATTCTGTTGGACAATGGAGGCTATAACCAATTACTTTTACGGGAACAATAGCACCCAGGAAATTTGAAGGGTAGGTATGAACAAAATTGGAACTGCACATGTACTGCTAAGTGATTCAATACACACATTACCAATCGAGGAGGAGAACGATGGTCGCGGCGGCCTCTGTGAGTCATGGTCGGCAACGGGAGTCAGTTTATTGTCCACAACGGTGGTACTTCTGCGCTTGGCGTCGGCTTCCGGGAAGCAGATCCGAGACCGTGGAAGACGATGCCGGGGAAGAGGCTCTATGTACGACGACGACGGTGAACCGGCTCCAGTGCGGCGTACGAGGTCGTCGATGAGGCAGATGCGCTGTGGTGGACGAGTGCGCCGATGTAAAGGGGAGGAGCACGAAGGCTGCGGTGCCGTGGAGAAGTCTATTTTGCGGTGGGGATAGAAAATGGGGAGTATTCAGGTGTACTACTCTGGGTGCCGGGGTAGGGTTGGCTCGGTAGGGTGAACCTGAAGTTACGAAAACAGCCCCCTACCAAGCGTCATCCGTAGGCCTGTTCCGAAGGCTATGATGGTAACTTCCCACTGCTCGAATCAGGGTCACGGGAGATTTTCCCGCCGACCTCAAAATTTTATGACACTGGACTTCCCGTGTGGCGTGTTGAGTGATTCGGCTAAGCAACTAGCGAGTAGTAGTAGTAAACTCTGCATATTAGGTTTGACCGAAGTCAAACTTCCTAAAGTTTGACCAAGTTTATAGAAAAATATAAACATTTACCATAACAAATATTTATGATGTGAAAGTACATTCAATAATGAATCTAATGGTATTTATTTGTTATTGTATATGTTAATATTTTTTTGTTATAAGCTTTCTGAGAGTTTACAAAACTTGACTTTGACCAATGCTAATACGCGGACTTAAATAAAAACGGAGGGAGTACACATTTGTTTTCTTAGTTTGTAGTGAACTAATCATTTGTTGAAATTGTGAAATAAATATATTAGGCTGTTGACTTCGAATGTAATGGTCTATACAATTCAATAGTTACAATCATTGTCGAATCCCAAGATGTATACAAGGTCTATAGTACTTCACAACATGCTCAAACTCACATACACACACACACACAAACTAAACTAGAAGACCGTTCTCTCATGTATACACAACGTATCGACATCTGTCTATGTCTCACTCATGCATGATCATTTGCACATTCACACCTCTCTATGCCTGTATCACACGCACACCGTCTCCACATTGCCCTTCCGCCACAACACACATATGGACACATACACACGTTCTCTCTCAGTCACACACACCAAATCAGTATTAAAAAAACTAGGGCGCACCTAAAACGTCCAAATCCAAATAAACAAGAACTGGAGCTAAATTCAAATATATGGAAATATTGCAGCGTCAAGAACTTTCACAGGAAAAAAAAGTTGAGTAATATTCGAGGATTGTTTTCACACACACAAAAAGGTTCGGTGGATGTCCTTCGAGTGCGACACGGTGACGCACCGTTCGGTCGACCGCGCGGCCGCGGTTCACGCGCTTGCACAGGATTCCGTATCGTGGCTGTGGTACTAACTAATAAAAGCGCTGCCTAAGTCTAATGTTTACGTGTACTAGTACGGTTTTCTTTTAAGTTTGACCAACCTTATATATAAAACTAAAGTAAGCTCCCACACGCGCACTCATCAATATGCCGCCGCCGCCGTTGCGCATGCCGGCGCCTGCCTGCTCCGGCCAACAATTTCTCGCCCATCACCGCCGTGTCGCCGCCATCCCTGTGCCATGAAGCCGAAGGCTCGCCCGCTCACGTCGTCTGCAGTCCCTCCTGGCGATGCCGCCGCGCTGACAAGCACGCGAGCAGCTGGTGGAGCCGCGTCTATGCACGCAGCGTACGAAGAGGAGGACGAGCGCGTGCTCCAGCACGCCGGCGAGGAGGAACTAGCATGTCATTGTCGTCTCCGCCCGCGCGGAGGAGGCGCGCATGGTGGCTGTCGCGGCGGAAGCCGGTCGCGCGCGCGTCGAGCCCGCAAACCGGGTGCGAACGCGGAATCTATCTTCGAGACCTTGAATGCCACGTGGATCCTGCAATCTGAAAGAGCAATTTGGGTCAGTCGACTCATGTGAGCCGTTTGATGCAACATGGATGGCTAGAAGGGCTTCTTCCACCTCTTCTGCCGTCTTCTTCCTTCGCTCTGCCGAACTTGTTTCACAAATCGACTGACCCAAATTATACTACTAGTACGAACGTATTAAGTACAGTAGGAACATGAAGATACGAGCAGTAGTACCAACTGCAAGAAGAACAGTAGTAAGACATAGTACTCGTACTATTGTAAAAGAGTTCAAATAACGAGAAAGAACATAAACATAGTTCTGCTGGGGCCTCAGCACAACACACCCTTGGAAATAAACTAAGCAACTAGTCCGCTTGACACTGCAGTAGAACCAGCATGAGCGACGGCATTGCCACCTACTCGGAGTCCGAGTCCACGTCCTCGACTTCGTCCTCGTCCCTCTTCCTCTTCCTCTTCGCTGACGCTTCTTTGCTTGAACCGGACACTGGGCTCTGCTTCTTCATCCAACCCTTGTAGATATTTAAACAAAGGTAGGCATCCATTCCTGTGTACAGGATGTGATATTCATCTAATGTCTTCGACTCCCATGCATGATGAAACTCGTGATGAGGTTTCTTCAGTTTAGCGTACGAAGGATCAATCATGGCTGCTGCCAGGGTCAGCATTGAAGGTTGAGAGGAGGACACCAGGCTTGCCTTCTGGAGATCGAAGGGCTGGCCTACAATGAGACCTATATGACGCAGGACATCCCTGTCGTTCTTAAAGCCTACAGTAACGAATTTCACTCTTTTGTCCTTGAGGTAGTTCTTAAAATCCTGGCACTCAACGTCGGCATGGCATATGTGGTAGACCAAGCAAATGTTATGTACGCAAACCTGGATCACGGCGGGCTTCTTCCTCTCTTCGTCCTTTAGATCCTTCTCTCGTCCCAGGACTATGGTGTACTCAACATCTAGCCCAGCGACCCACTCATCTGTTGAACTGTTGAACATGCATAGGAAGCGCGCAAGCCATGCTTTCACCGTCTCGGATCCACGTGTGTAGATGACGATGAACTGATCGCCGGTGATGGCTCTAACCTGGTACTCAGCGGCGACCATGGAGATTTGGGAGGCCATTGATTTTGGAGGAGGGTTAGGAGAAGTTGAACTGTTGTACCCCGCAAAAAAAATGGGAGCGAACTAATGTGAAAGGACGGGACAACTGGGAGCGAACTGTTGTAAGGTAGAAGATGGGGACGGGTAGGGCGTGTGAACGTCGTGGGGTTGCTGGCTTGCCCGATGGATAAACTGTTGGGGAACGTAGCAGAAATTCAAAATTTTCTACGCATCACCAAGATCAATCTATGGAGTTTACTAGCAACGAGAGGGAAGGAGTGCATCTACATACCCTTGTAGATCGCGAGCGGAAGCGTTCAAGAGAACGGGGTTGATGGAGTCGTACTCGTCGTGATCCAAATCACCGATGAACCTAGTGCCAAACGGACGGCACCTCCGCGTTCAACACACGTACGGAGCAATGACGTCTCCTCCTTGATCCAGCAAGGGGGAAGGAGAGGTTGATGGAGATCCAGCAGCACGACGGCGTGGTGGTGGAAGTAGCGGGATTCCAATAGGGCTTCGCCAAGCGCTGCGGGAGGAGGGAGATGTGTCACGGGAGGGAGAGGGAGGCGCCAGGGCTTATTCTCTTGCTGCCCTCCCTTCCCCCCACTATATATAGGGCCAAGGGAGAGGGGGGCGCAGCCTTGGCCCTTCCTCCAAGGAAGGGTGCGGCCAGGGAGGAGTCCATCCTCCCCAAGGCACCTCGGAGGTGCCTTCCCCCTTTAGGACTCTCCCTTTCCCTTATCTCTTGGCGCATGGGCCTCTTGGGGCTGGTGCCCTTGCCCATATAGGCCAAGGCGCACACCCCTACAGCCCATGTGGCCCCCCGGGGCTGGTGGACCCCCTTGGTGGACCCCCGGACCCCTTTCGGCACTCCCGGTACAATACCGACAATGCGCGAAACTTTTCCGGCGACCAAAACAAGACTTCCCATATATAAATCTTTACCTCCGGACCATTCCGGAACTCCTCGTGACGTCCGGGATCTCATCCAGGACTCCGGACAACTTTCGGGTTAACGCATACTAATATCTCTACAACCCTAGCGTCACCGAACCTTAAGTGTGTAGACCCTACGGGTTCGGGAGACACGCAGACATGACCGAGACGACTCTCCGGTCAATAACCAAGAGCGGGATCTGGATACCCATGTTGGCTCCCACATGCTCCTCGATGATCTCATCGGATGAACCACGATGTCGAGGATTCAATCAATCCCGTATACAATTCCCTTTGTCTACCGGTATGTTACTTGCCCGAGATTCGATCGTCGGTATCCCGATACCTTGTTCAATCTCGTTACCAGCAAGTCCCTTTACTCGTTCCGTAACACATCATCCCGTGATCAACTCCTTGGTCACATTGTGCACATAATGACGATGTCCTACCGAGTGGGCCCAGAGATACCTCTCCGTTTACACAGAGTGACAAATCCCAGTCTTGATTCGTGCCAACCCAACAGACACTTTCGGAGATACCTGCAGTGCACCTTTATAGCCACCCAGTTACGTTGTGACGTTTGGTACACCCAAAGCATTCCTACGGTATCCGGGAGTTGCACAATCTCATGGTCTAAGGAAATGATACTTGACATTAGAAAAGCTCTTAGCAAACGAACTACACGATCTTGTGCTAGGCTTAGGATTGGGTCTTGTCCATCACATCATTCTCCTAATGATGTGATCCCGTTATCAACGACATCCAATGTCCATGGTCAGGAAACCGTAACCATCTATTGATCAACGAGCTAGTCAACTAGAGGCTTACTAGGGACATGGTGTTGTCTATGTATCCACACATGTATCTGAGTTTCCTATCAATACAATTCTAGCATGGATAATAAACGATTATCATGAACAAGGGAATATAATAATAACCAATTTATTATTGCCTCTAGGGCATATTTCCAACAGTCTCCCACTTGCACTAGAGTCAATAATCTAGTTCACATCACCATGTGATTAACACTCACAGGTCACATCACCATGTGACCAACATCCAAAGAGTTTACTAGAGTCAACAATCTAGTTCAATTCACTATGTGATTAACACTTAATGAGTTCTGGTTTGATCATGTTATGCTTGTGAGAGAGGTTATTAGTCAACGGGTCTGAACCTTTTAGATCTGTGTGTGCTTTACGAATATCTATGTCATCTTGTGGATGCTACCACGCGCTACTTGGAGCCATTTCAAATAACTGCTCTACTATACGAATCCGGTCTACTACTCAGAGTCATCCGGATTAGTGTCAAAGTTCGCATCGACGTAACCCTTTACGACGAACTCCTTTTCACCTCCATAATCGAGAAAATTCCTTAGTCCACTAGATACTAAGGATAAGTTCGACCGCTGTCATGTGATCCATTCCCGGATCACTATTGTACCCCTTGACCAACTCATGGCAAGGCACACTTCATGTGTGGTACACAGCATAGCATACTGTAGAGCCCACGTCTAAAGCATAGGGGACGACCTTCGTCCTTTCTCTCTCTTCTGCTGTGGTCAAGTCTTGAGTCTTACTCAATACTCACACCTTGTAACACAGCTAAGAACTCCTTCTTTGCTGATCTATTTTGAACTCTTTCAAAATCATGTCAAGGTGTGCGTTCTTTGAAAGTATCATCAGGCGTCTTGATCTATCTCTATAGATCTTGATGCCCAATATGTAAGCAGCTTTATCCAGGTCTTCCTTTGAAAAACTCCTTTCAAACAACCCTTTATGCTTTCCAGAAATTTTACATCATTTCGGATCAACAATATGTCATTCACATATACTTATCAGAAATGTTGTAGCGCTCCCACTCACTTTATTGTAAATACAAGTTTCTAACAAACTTTGTATAAACCCAAAAACTTTGATCACTCCATCAAAGCGTATATTCTGACTCCGAGATGCTTGCTCTAGTCCATGGAAGGATCGCTGGAGCTAGCATACCTTTTAGCATCCTTAGGATCGACAAAACCTTTGTGATTGTATCACATACAACCTTTCCTTACGAAAACTGGTAAGGAAACTTGTTTTTGACATCCATCTGCCAGATTTCATAAATGCAGCTAATGCTAACATGATTCCGACGGACTTAAGCATCGCTACGGATGAGAAAATCTCATCGTAGTCAACTCCTTGAACTTGTGAAAATACTCTTTGCCACAAGTCGAGCTTCATAGACGGTAACATTACCGTCCATGTCCGTCTTCTTCTTAAAGATCCATTTATCTCAATGGCTTGCCGATCATCGGGCAAGTTCACCAAAGTCCATGCATTGTTCTGATACATGGATCCTATCTCAGATTTCATGGCTTCTAACCATTTGTTGGAATATGGGCCCACTATCGCTTCTCCATAGCTCGTAGGTTCAGTATTGTCTAACAACATGATATCTAAGACAGGATCACGTACCACTTTGAAGTAGCACGCATCCTCGTCGTCCTACGAGGTTTGGTAGTGACTTGATCCGAAGTTTCATGATCACTATCATAAGCTTCCACTTCAATTGGTGTAGGTGCCACAGGAACAACTTCCTGTGCCCTGCTACACACTAGTTGAAGTGACGGTTCAATAACCTTATCAAGTCTCCACCATCCTCCCACTCAATTCTTTCGAGAGAAACTTTTCCTCAAGAAAGGACTCATTTCTAGAAGCAATTACTTTTGCTTCTAGATCTGAAATAGGAGGTATACCCAACTATTTTGGGTTTTCTATGAAGATGCATTTATCCGCTTTGGGTTCGAGCTTATCAGCTTGAAACTTTTTCACCTAAGCATCGCAGCCCCAAACTTTTAAGAAACGACAACTTAGGTTTCTCTAAACGGTGTCGTCTCAACGGAATTGCGTGGTGCCCCTTTTAAAGTGAATGCGGTTATCTCTAATGCCTAACCCATAAACGATAGTGGTAATTCGATAAGAGACATCATGGCATGAACCATATCCAATAGGGTGCAGTTATGATGTTCGGACACACCATCACGCGGTGGTGTTCCAGGTGGTATTAATTGTGAAACACTTTCCACAATGTCTTAATTGTGTGCCAAACTCGTAACTCAGATACTCACCTCTATGATCATATCACAGACATTTTATCCTCTTGTCACGATGATCTTCAACTTCACTCTGAAATTATTGGAACCTTTCAATAATTCAGACTTGTGTTTCATCAAGTAAATACACTCAGCATCTACTCAAATCATCTGTGAAGTAAGAACATAACGATATCCACTGCATGCCTAAGCACTCATTGGACTGCATACATCAAAATGTATTACTTCCAACAAGTTGCTCTCTTGTTCCATCTTACTGAAAACGAGGCCTTTCAGTCATCTTGCCCATGTGGTATGATTTGCATGTCTCAAGTGATTCAAAATCAGATGAGTCCAAACGATCCATCCGCATGGAGTTTCTTCATGCATATATACCAATAGACATGGTTCGCATGTCTCAATCTTTTCAAAACGAGTGAGTCCAAAGATCCATCTACATGGAGCTTCTTCATGCGTTCTATATCAATATGACTCAAATGGCAGTGCCACAAGTATGTGGTACTATCATTACTATTTTATATCTTTTGGCACGAACATGTGTATCACTGCGATCGAGATTCATTTTAGGTGCAAGAACATTGAAGGTATTATTCAAATAAACAGAGTAACCATTATTCTCCTTAAATGAATAACCGTATTGCGATAAACATAATCCAATCATGTTTATGCTCAACGCAAACACCAATCTCGATGGTAGAGGGAGCATGCGATGCTTGATCACATCAACCTTGGAAACACTTCCAACACACATCGTCATCTCACCTTTAGCTAGTCTCCCTTTATTCCGCAGCTTTTATTTCGAGTTACTAACACTTAGCAACCGAACCGGTATCTAATACCCTGGTGCTGCTAGGAGTACTAGTAAAGTACACATTCATATAATGTATATCCAATATACTTCTGTCGACCTTGCCTGCCTTCTCATCTACCAAGTATCTAGGTTAGTTCTGCTTCAGTGACCGTTCCCCTCATTACAGAAGCACTTAGTCTCGGGTTTGGGTTTAACCTTGGGATTCTTCACTAGAGCAGCAAATGATTTGCTGTTTCATGAAGTATCCCTTTTTCCCTTGCCCTTCTTGAAACTAGTGGTTTTACTAACCATCAACAATTGATGCTCCTATTTGATGTTTACTTTCGCGGTGTCAAACATCGCGAGTTGCTCAAGGATCATCATGTCCATCCCTGATATGTTATAGTTCATCACGAAGCTCTAATAGCTTGGTGGCAGTGACTATGGAGAACCATCACTATCTCATCTGGAAGATTAACTCCCACTCGATTCAAGTGATTGTAGTACTCAGAAAATTTGAGCACATGCTCAACGATTGAGCTTTTCTCCCTTAGTTTGCAGGCTTAAGAAACTTGTCAGAGGTCTCATACCTCTTGACGTGGGCACTAGTCTGAAATCCCAATTTCAGTCTTCGGAACATCTCATATGTTTTGCGACGTTTCAAAACCGTCTTTGGTGCCACAATTCTAAACCGTTAGCATTACGCACTGAACTATCACGTAGTCATCAAAACGTGTATGTCAGATGTTCCGCAACATCTACAGACGACGCTGAGGTTCAGCACACCGAGCGGTGCATTAAGGACATAAGCCTTCTGTGCAGCAATGAGGACAATCCTCGGTTTACGGACCCAGTCCGCATAATTGCTACTATCAACTTCCAACTAAATTTTCTCTAGGAACATATCTTAAACAGTAGAGCTAAAGCGTAAGCTATGACATAATTTGCAAAGACCTTTTGACTATGTTCATGATAATTGAGTTCATGTGATCAATGAACTCCCACTCAGATAGACATCCCTCTAGTCATCTAAGTGATACATGATCCGAGTCAAACTAGGCCGTGTCCGATCATCACGTGAGACGGACTAGTCATCATCGGTGAACATCTCCATGTTGATCGTATCTACTATATGACTCATGTTTGACCTTTCGGTCTCTTGTGTTCCGAGGCCATGTCTGTACATGCTAGGCTCGTCAAGTCAACCTAAGTGTTTCGCATGTGTTCCGAGGCCATGTCTGTACATGCTAGGGTCGTCAACACCCGTTGTATTCGAACGTTAGAATCTATCACACCCGATCATCACGTGGTGCTTCGAAACAACGAACCTTCGCAACGGTGCAGAGTTAGGGGGAACACGTCTCTTGAAATTTTCAGTGAGGGATCATCTTATTTATGCTACCGTCGTTCTAAGCAAATAAGATGTAAACATGATAAGCATCACATGCAAATCATAAAGTGACGTGATATGGCCAATATCATCTTGCGCCTTTTGATCTCCATCTTCGAGGCGCGGCATGATCACCTTCGTCATCGGCATGACACCATGATCTCCATCATTGTGTCTTCATGAAGTTGTCTCGCCAACTATTACTTCTACTACTATGGCTAACGGTTAGCAATAAAGTAAAGTAATTACATGGCGTTTTCATTGACACGCAGGAATAAATTAAGACAACTCCTATGGCTCCTGCCGGTTGTCATACTCATCGACATGCAAGTCATGATTCCTATTACAAGAACATGATCAATCTCATACATCACATATATCATTCATCACATCCTTTTGGCCATATCACATCACATAGCATACCCTGCAAAAACAAGTTAGACGTCCTCTAATTGTTGTTGCATGTTTCGTGGCTGCTATGCGATTCTAGCAAGAACGTTTCTTACCTACGCAAAAGCCACAACGTGATATGACAATTTCTATTTACCCTTCATAAGGACCCTTTTCATCGAATCCGATCCGACTAAAGTGGGAGTGACAGACACCCGCTAGCCACCTTATGCAACTAGTGCATGTCAGTCGGTGGAACCTGTCTCACGTAAGAGTACGTGTAAGGTCGGTCCGGGCCGCTTCATCCCACGATGCCGCCGAATCAAGATAAGACAAGTAACGGCAAGTAAATTTACAAAATCGACGCCCACAACTACTTTGTGTTCTACTCGTGCATAGAAACTACGCATAGACCTAGCTCATTATGCCACTGTTGGGGAACGTAGCAGAAATTCAAAATTTTCTACGCATCACCAAGATCAATCTATGGAGTTTACTAGCAATGAGAGGGAAGGAGTGCATCTACATACCCTTGTAGATCGCGAGCGGAAGCGTTCAAGAGAACGGGGTTGATGGAGTCGTACTCGTCGTGATCCAAATCACCGATGATCCTAGCGCCGAAGGGACGGCACCTCCGTGTTCAACACATGTACGGAGCAGCGACGTCTCCTCCTTCTTGATCCAGCAAGGGGGAAGGAGAGGTTGATGGAAATCCAGCAGCACGACGGCGTGGTGGTGGAAGTAGCGGGATTCCAACAGGGCTTCGCCAAGTGCTGCGGGAGGAGGGAGATGTGTCACGGGAGGGAGAGGGAGGCGCCAGGGCTTATTCTCTTGCTGCCCTCCCTTCCCCCCACTATATATAGGGCCAAGGGAGAGGGGGGCGCAGCCTTGGCCCTTCCTCCAAGGAAGGGTGCGGCCAGGGAGGAGTCCATCCTCCCCAAGGCACCTCGGAGGTGCCTTCCCCCTTTAGGACTCTCCCTTTCCCTTATCTCTTGGCGCATGGGCCTCTTGGGGCTGGTGCCCTTGGCCCATATAGGCCAAGGCGCACACCCCCTACAGCCCATGTGGCCCCCCGGGGCTGGTGGACCCCCGGACCCCTTTCGGCACTCGCGGTACAATACCGATAATGCGCGAAACTTTTCCGGCGGCCAAAACAAGACTTCCCATATATAAATATTTACCTCCGGACCATTCCGGAACTCCTCGTGACGTCCAGGATCTCATCCGAGACTCCGAACAACTTTCGGGTTACCGCATACTAATATCTCTACAACCCTAGCGTCACTGAACCTAAGTGTGTAGACCCTACGGGTTCGGGAGACACGCAGACATGACCGAGACGACTCTCCGGTCAATAACCAAGAGCGGGATCTGGATACCCATGTTGGCTCCCACATGCTCCTCGATGATCTCATCGGATGAACCACGATGTCGAGGATTCAATCAATCCCGTATACAATTCCCTTTGTCTACCGGTATGTTACTTGCCCGAGATTCGATCGTCGGTATCCCGATACCTTGTTCAATCTCGTTACCGGCAAGTCCCTTTACTCGTTTCGTAACACATCATCCCGTGATCAACTCCTTGGCCACATTGTGCACATAATGATGATGTCCTACCGAGTGGGCCCAGAGATACCTCTCCGTTTACACGGAGTGACAAATCCCAGTCTCGATTCGTGCCAACCCAACAGACACTTTCGGAGATACCTGTAGTGCACCTTTATAGCCACCCAGTTACGTTGTGACGTTTGGTACACCCAAAGCATTCCTACGGTATCCAGGAGTTCCACAATCTCATGGTCTAAGGAAATGATACTTGACATTAGAAAAGCTCTTAGCAAACGAACTACACGATCTTGTGCTAGGCTTAGGATTGGGTCTTGTACATCACATCGTTCTCCTAATGATGTGATCCCGTTATCAACGACATCCAATGTCCATGGTCAGGAAACCGTAACCATCTATTGATCAACGAGCTAGTCAACTAGAGGCTTACTAGGGACATGGTGTTGTATATGTATCCACACATGTATCTGAGTTTCCTATCAATACAATTCTAGCATGGATAATAAACGATTATCATGAACAAGGAAATATAATAATAACCAATTTATTATTGCCTCTAGGGCATATTTCCAACATAAACGGCTGCAAGCCCCCAAAGAGTTCTCGAGAACTATGCGGGACCCACTAGATGTCATGTCTACTAGACCCATATCGTAGGCCTGACGGTATAGCTTCTGCCTGTTTGCACGCCATGCCGACGCGTGGATGTAACTTCACTTAATTCCGTCAAACGTCGCGCCTCCCACGACCTTCGCCTCCCTCGCGCGGTCGCGCCCTTTGAGACTTCGACTGGCTATAAATGAGAATTTTTTTTGCCTTTTTTTTAAACAAGCAATTTTTTTTGCCTACTCCGCATGCATGATACTCCCTCTGGTCCTTTTTACTCCCGTCAACCGTTTGCAAAGTGTTTGACCAAATTTATACTTTTTTTAACACCACCTTATATTAATTAACCAGCCACACCAGTACACTCATTCGAGACAATATTCACCACACAGGGCGGTACGTTATTTACAAGAATACCATCTAATCTATTGTCAAAACAATACTTAGCGATTAAGTGTGCCACCTTATTGGCCGAACGGCTAATCTTTGACAATTGAAGGTTGTTGACCAACTTTGAGATGCTCAACGCTTTCATCTTCAGGTCACGCATAGCAGACCTGTCATAGTTCCCCCGATGCAAGAGACGCTACCACAAAAGCGCAATCAGTCTCTAAAATTACAGGATTATGAAGAGAAATACCTATGTAGAGACCGGCAATGCAAGCCCTAAGCTCCGCTTCCTCCACGCTTTGACAGGCATCAATGAAATCCCACGACCAAATTTATACTAAAAATATCAATATCTACAATACTGATTATAATGAGTATAAGAGAGAGATGATTATAGTAACATAGGTAGATACCGTAACATAATAAATGTGATGCTACTATGTGTCATGCATGGCAATAAATGAGACCACCTATGATACTAATCTATGATACTATGCACTATAGAGGTAGTAACATAGACTAGTAACATATGCATGTTACTAGTCTAAGTTACTCCCCACTATGACCAGCCTTAGAGTACCACTACCTCCCTTCTAGTTTAAAGGGCTCGATTCAAAAATTTCACCTACTCTTAGCAAGATAGTAGAGGCAGTGGAATAGTTTTTGAAGTCTGCAAAAGTACTCAACTAGTGCTGTCGTTCTTCACAAAAAAATGTGTTTACCAATGCATGCATGAACACTAGTTACTCTAACCCCCCTCTCTTCTTTAATTCTTTGCCACATCAGCATGTTTGCTATTCCCGTGTGCATGATACCAGCTAAGATACCACCATTATGGCCAACCTTAATCATCGCATGCAATAATTTAGTGCACCTTGAAATATGAACATGTGTGGGGCGTGTATGTTTTTAATGACTTGAGACTATACCTAGCCCAGCATGCAAGATGACTTATTATGCACCGTTCCCCATACCTGCAGGAAGCCCGTTCGTCTCCAAATCTTTTCCTCTCCATGTGTGGAAACAATATGCCTGCCAAACTCTCCTTCTCCCTCCGGCGGTCCCACCACTCCACCCCGTGTGAAAAAATCTGCATGCATGACTCTCCTCCCCCCACGCTCGTCCAATCCGTTGTGACCAGCAATATTTCCACCCCTTCGCTCCCCCGTAATTTACTCCAACAAATATGCCCACGTAGCTGTTACTTAACTGCAGGTGCATTGGGTCACTGACATATGGGCCCAACAGGGGTCTGGCCCACATGTCAGTGATGCAACTGGACCTCCAGTTAAGTCAGTGCAGCTCAATCCATATCTTACGTAGGTGTGCCATTGCTCGCTATAAATACTGCGCCTCCCACGACATCACTATCTCCTCCCCCTCACGTTCACGTTCATCGCTATCTCCTCCCCCTTCCTCTCACGTCGACCACCATGGCATCGCCCCTCCCAAGCCCTAGGAGCCCCTCGCTGCACCGCGCGGACGGTCACGCGTCGCTGTTCCATTCCTCGCCGCCACTAGTCGAGGAGGACGCGTCGGTGTTCCGCTCCTCGCCGCTACGCGACGCGTCGCCGTTTCGTTCCTCGCCGCCACTAGTCGAGGAGGACGCGTCGGCGTTCCGCTCCTCGCCGCGACGCGTCGCCGTTCCGTTCCTCGCCGCCACTAGTCGAGGAGGACGCGTCGGCATTCCGCTCCTCGTCGCGACGCGTCGAGGTGGACGCATCGGCGTTCCCAATCTCGCCAGCACGCGCGCCGGAGGATGCGTTGGCTCCCCTCTACGAGGAGAACGCCGCGCCGCCCGCCGAGCCCCCCAGCCTTGAGGAGCTTTGGAAAGAAATGGATGTCGCCTTATGGGAGGCTTTGCCTCCAGCAGAGCGCGCCAAAATAGAGGCGGAGAAGAAGGCCGAGGAAGAGAAGCGCACCGCGGAACAAGCTGCCTGGGAGGCCTATGTCGCGTCCGAGAGAGTCAGGCAATTGGCTCTTTGGCAGAAGGCTCGTGCGAGGGCCGTGAGGGTGGCGGAGGACGCCCGTGCCGATGCCCTGAGTGCAGTCGGGCCCAAGCGCCTCATCTACGCTTGGCGGTACGTGGACCGGGTGCACGCTTCCAGCGAGGAGGAGTACCTGTTGGCGCCGGATCACCACACCGGTGAGATCGCGCTCGCCCGCCGGCAAGCCGCCAATCAGCACCTCGCGAGTTGCGAGGCTGAGGAAGAGGCGTTGTGTCGGCGCGCTGGGAAACAGCCGCGCACCAGGGCACTCGTGGCGCGCCGCAAGCGCTCTTGCGAGCGCCGTGGCTTTTAGGAGGAGTATAATTTTTGTTGCGTAAGGCGATCTCATTAGTTTTGGGACGCAAATGATAAATCCTGAACGTTCAGGAATTTTTAGCGTCCTTAATTAAGTATGGAAAAGGGAAAGTTTGGAAACCTTGTGTATTCATACGCATTTTGCAAGTACGTGCATATAGCACAAACTTTACTATATACTATCGCACTACACGTCTCTCTCGATATATGCTTGCAGACTGTGCTACTCCCTCCGTCCAGGTCAATAAGTCATCTTTGGTTGTGCACCGTGACCAAGAAGGAGGGAAGACTTATACACCTAGACGGAGGGAGTACTACTATTACTTATGTACGTGCAAATGCACATTTTAACATTGCGATGCGGTTTTTGTAAAAGTAGAAAAACAGCACTAGTCAAGCTTGTGAAACGATTCAATGCAAAACAAATGCAAAAATGCTCGTTTGATTGTTTACTTTTAGCTTCCTTCTCTGTGGTTATTTCTCTGTCGTACTTTGTACGGAGTATCTCACTGGTTGGAAAGGCATGCAAATTGCCAAACCGCTTCCTACACCCTGTATCGAATTTTTTGCCTAACAAGTTGTGACGTGCAATTGGAATTCCAACTTGAGTACTACTACTAGTAGGAGTACCAGGGACCAATTCTTTTAGGCTTCTAGATTAGTAATCCCATAAGAGCAAGTACAATAGAGCTAAGTCAGCGGGCTATAAGAAATAAACTAGTATATTTCTGCTTAGTTGGAGGAAAGAGAAGAGGAGAGAGAAGGTAAGCGGGCTCTTCGTGAAGAACCAGCTCTAGCACGTGCTCCTAGGCACTTTGTGAGAATGAGAAGTGGGCCACATAATAAAAAGTAGTACACTCTTTTGATCTATTATTGTACATGTTGGCTATAAGATGGGTTGTAGATGACATGGCACTGGCTTATAGCCAGCAGCTGGCTATACTATTAACCATGCTCTAACTACTACCTCTGTCCTGGTTTATTGGTCCCCATTGTAATCTGTGTCAAATTTTGATCATAAATTTAACTAATGAAATGTTAGTGCATGTCACATGCACTACTCCATCCGTCTAGGTGAGTAAGTCATCTTAGGCTGTGCACCGTGACCAAGGAGGAGGAGAAAACGAGAAACGTTAATGTTTATTTGCTAATTAATAGTATTGCATGCAATGAACTAACCACTGCATGTCGTGTTTGATATCTCAAGTCATTAAAAGCATGCACACTCTTTATCTCTTATTGGTTGATATGTCAAGAAACAAGAAACGAGGTAGAAGTTAATGCACCGCGCCTAAGTGTTTTGGGATTATTTGGTTTTCGTAAGATGACTTACACACCTAGACGGAGGGATTACAATGGTGAGGAATAAACCAGTTAAATCTTTGGTCAAAGTTTAGCACAAATTACAATGGTGAGGAATAAACCAGGACGGAGTAGTAGTTTAGAAGCCCAAATAAATGAGTGAGGCGCCTTATTGTTACTCCCCATTATGACTAGTCTTGTGGGAAAAGCTGGGGAAGCCACCAAAAGAACTGGCCCTAGGAGTAGTAGCTAGGGATCGAGTGTGCGAGATGAACTGGAGAAAGTAAATGCAGAGAGATGAAATGCAAAAAAGACGGAGGGATGTGATGGTTCCTTGTCCGTTTATTTTACCAGGCCACTTATTACTGGGAGTGGTTGGGTTTTGTGATATGACAACTTTACTGCCGCGCCACGAGCGGGGTGAGAGGTGAGACTCCCGTGCAGTGTCGCCCTCTACACTTGTACTACATCGGTCGTGGTTTATTAGTCCCCCATTGAATTTGACTGAAGATTTAACTGACAAAATGTTAGTGCATGTCAACAAAAACTATATCGTTGGATTCGTATTTGAACATAGTTTTGAATGATATAATTTTAGGTGACATGCATCAGCATTTATCGTACTATATATAATGTTAGTTCAATTTTTGGTCGTACTAATCTATAGTAGTAAGGTGCCCGTGCGTTGCACCGAAGAGTGAAATGCATTGATCGGGGAGTTGTTTATTTTGACAAAGGATGTGGGGGTCATCTCATGTGTAACAGGTATCGATAGGTTTCGTCGGATATTATTTCATCTCTAGAGCTCACAAACATCCGAGTGAAATAGATAAAAAGGTATCTTTTGCAAACAAAAGCGTTCAACTGTTCAACCTGCATCCAAAACTTGTGAAGAAATAACACTTATTGTGCTTTGCAAGAAATGATCTTTAAGAATTAGTTTTTGAGTATCGATTGTTATACATGTTGGCTACAGATGACATGGCACTTTCTTATAGTCAACAGTTGGCTATACTATTAAGTAATATTAACCATGCCCTTATACACCTAGACCGAGGGATTAAATTAGGATGACTTGCAAGCGGGCAGAGGAGATGTAAGAAATGGTTCATCGTAAGTCTTTCACCAGTACTGTAGTAAAAATTCATACATGGAAGATTCTAGACTAAACCATAAACGGATACACTTTTATTCATGCGCGATACTCCAATAGAGCAAGATCCTGCATGGAAGTCTCCACATGCTTAGGCACCGGATTACATTGAGCGAAGACTAAGGATCAACATTTAACTTGATAATGCGTACTTCCAGGTGAACCTCCTTGGAGTCCCCGTGCACCGCGTCGGCGGGTAAAGGAGGCCATGGGTTTTCCAAGTCCACATTGGCGGGATAGTCCCAGCTCCCCAGAGTCCAAGTTCGTTCGATGAGGCCGGTGTCGCCGCCCACGCGACCCGGAGGGGTAGTAACACTGACCACGCACCCATACATCGGCCTCGTGTCAGTGTCAGCGTCAGCGGCGTCTTAGCTGACGCACATTACAGAGACGGGGCGGCGGTGATCCTCCAGCGACTCAGGCATGGTGAACGGGTAGCACGTCTTGTACTTGATGTTCTCCGCCAAGGGCCAGCAGTGACCGCTGCACGCATCCGTGAGGTGATGCACCATGTCCGCCGGCGAGCCACAAAACGGCATCGGGCACTCATAGCAGTGGACGAAGGGCTCCTTGGAGGCATCGACCAGGCCGTCCATGAAACGGGAGTGGCTGTAGGGGACGTTGCGCCAGTTGAATATATGAGCAAGTTACTACGAGATTTAATCCGAATAAGCACAAAATAAATCATGACGGCTATAACAGAGATGAAACGAATCATGTGGACTAGCATAGTAGTAGGATACAGAGTAGAAACATGAATTCTACCACGATTTCGAACAGGAAGGACAGAAACACATACGGTGCAACGGGAGCAGCACCATTGGCGTTGAGGTTGTCGCCCATGTCGTTGAGGAAGAGGTTGCCGAGGTCGGGGAAGAAGTCGTCGTCGGTGAAGTCGTCGCTGCTAGCAGTCGCGAGAGTGCGCTCCCCAAATTTCAACAGCGCCCGCCGAATGGAGCGCGGGAGGGAGTGGCTGTTGGGGACGTTGCGGCCGCCGAATGGAGCGCGGGAGTAGCCCACGAAGCAGTAGATGGTGCTCCTCCCTAGTCTCTATTCTTATCTCTATCTCTACTACTCGTCTTTGTTTTTTATAATATACTAGTTGTAGTTGTCAAATCGAATAGTACTGTGCCGTCCACTGCACGCCCGGCTGAACACGCCTCCTCGCCTCCATCAAACCCCTCCGTTAAACCCGCATGCAAACCGAGAAACCTACTCTGGCCCGCGGGAGGAAATTTGTCGGTTGCAGTTGGAGAATAATAGAGTCACGTCCAATCCATTTGAGTTAATTGCGTGTATGATTCTCCCTCTATAAAAAGTTAATTGCATCCTTAATCTTGTATTCTAAGTACTCTGTGGGTTCCACTGTCAGTACAGTGTACATGACTTGCAGGCTGGCTACAGATTCGTACAGAAAGTTAAAAAGAAACAAATCCATCCTTAATCCTGTATTCTAAGTACTCTGTGGGTTCCACTGCCAGTACAGTAGCAAAAGAAGTAGTATATATTAAAAAAATAAAAGCTAAAGTTTAGGACAGAATTCGAACTCAGGTCATCGGGCTGCGAGCATCCGGCCCGGACCAGTACACCAGGTGTTGGTTGCGGAGAATGCAAGAGATAAACCTTTATAACTATGAGCCCATCCGTTGCAACAGATCCAAAGTAGAATAATACATATTCACAAATTTGAAAGAAAACAGTTTACTTTTGATATACATATCACTAAAAAATCTTATGTTTCACTCCAAATATATTCTTTGGGCTGTTTTGATGAAGTAAGGGAGGAATGTGGTTGGTTTCAAGATACTAAGGGGTTTTCTGTAAACTGGAGCAGAGAAGTGGGAATTGATGCAAAAGTCCACAACTTACATCACAGCCGTTAGATGCAGATCTAATGGTCAGAAATGGCGGATGGCAGACACACCATCATCACCAACTGAGTCTTTTATAGGAGTAGGAGTAGAGAAAAAACCGAGTTGGTGATGATGGTGCGCGTGCCATCTTATAATATAGAGTGTCCGATCTATATCTGACGGATAGAAAGCAAACTATGACAAATTTACAAAAGATACCCGCTCCTCTCTCCACATTTACAGATAAGGCCTTGCCTCGTTCATCCTTATCTCCCACAACCTCATTGCTGAGAAATTACAAAAGGAAGTCTCTAGAACAATCTGGCATGGTGGCCACTGCCGGCGCCGTCCATCCCCATGCCTCCGCCCAGTCCGACCACCAGTCACCACCATGCCCCACTCCTCCTCACCTCTATCATCTTTCTCGACATATCATTTTTTTGATGAAATGGTCGACATACTATTTTCCGATAAAATTCTCAAGATATCATTAGTTTTTACACATGGGATTACTCAGGCCCACGATCAAGAGGAAGACGCTGCCGTCCTCCTCTGAGACTAGCAGGCGGCGGTGATCCTCCAGCGACTTCGGCATGGTGAACAGGTAGCACGTCTCGTACTTGATGTTCTCCGCCAAGGGCCAGCAGTGACCGCTGCACGCATCCGTGAGGTGATGCACCATGTCCGCCGGCGAGCCACAAAACGGCATCGGGCACTCATAGCAGTGGACAAAGGGCTCCTTGGAGGCATCGACCAGGCCTTCCATGAAACGGGAGTGGCTGTAGGGGACGTTGCGCCAGTTGAATATATGAGCAAGTTACTACGAGATTTAATCCGAATAAGCACAAAATAAATCATGATGGCTATAACAGAGATGAAACTAATCATGTGGACTAGCATAGTAGTAGGATACAGAGTAGAAACATGAATTCTACCACGATTTCGAACAGGAAGGACAGAAACACATACGGTGCAACGGGAGCAGCACCGTTGGCGTTGAGGTTGTCGCCCATGTCCAAACACCACGTAGACACGGTCTTTGAGCACGGTTCGTAGTCGTTCCACGCTCGGGCATTGAAGTTTGTAACTATTTTAGATTAGAATATACTACTCCTCCGGTGCTAGTAGTAGAGCAGAGTCCTACTCTACTACTCTACTCAAGCAAGTTAGGGCATAGCACTGTAGGGAGAACAGTATTGTGATCACTCAAGCAAGTTGTCTAGCATCGACATGACCCTACGCTGCTGGTATGTGTCTCGTAAGTCAAGCGGCGTGTTGTAGTCATCATCACCTGTCCACTTCCCGCAGCACATATTCGCTTCTCCATCTTTGTCCGCACATAATCTCGTCCAATCTTCCATCCCCGCTAACAATAGCAGAACCGAGCAGCGTCCGCTGAAAGAGTGGCTGGAATTCGCTCCCCACAGAGGTAATCAAGCTCATTGGTTCGCGTGTGGACAATCTCAGTACCATGCCACTCGCCGCGTGCTCGTTGGGGCTGTGCCATTTACTCAAAGCCCTTAGGCCGGAGCTTTTTAAGCCAGCTCCTTGCTTGCTGATGCCGCCTAATCTTCAGAAACGGTGTGTCACGCAGCATAACGATCGTAGGGTGGCGAGCATCAACCCCCTTGACTGTGATCCGATCCCCGTCAGCCTCAACTACATTAACGGTATGTACTGGGTCGGCATGAACACATCTTGGATGTAGCTCGTCGACGGTCGCGGCAGCTGGATGCTCGTGGAGGTCTACACCCGGTGATTGATCCCCCTTCCTTCGATTAACACTCCACTGCTTTGGCACCGCGGCCCAGAATACTCGGAATCTTACAGTAGCCAACATGATACCAAGTTTGATTTGCTCAAGGTTGTAATCTGCCAAGTGCCCACAAGATCTGCGAATTATAAAGACTTCAGGCTAATTGCGTTCTTCAACCGCGGTCTCGCCATCTGACAGGTCACTGCGGTAAGTAGATAAATCTGCACGTCCATCGCAGGATCATACATCCTCCATGGTTCTCTGATGCCATTGAACAGAAGGGCTTCATTTACGTTGTCGACTCCTTCTATGGCTGGACGGATTGCTGGCCTACTCCAGTCATCGCTACAAACGGCTATTACAGCAATATGTTACTTTCCTATGATATCATGATGGCTTGCTTATATTACTGTCAACATTTGCTGAAAAAATATTCATGCTCATAACATGCTGTTCTTAAGATTGACTAAATCAAGAGCCCTTTTTTATTTGACTCCAACTTGATATGATGTTGTAGGCCGCCTGGTGTCCCTACCCTTCCTAATCCCAGAACCTTTCAAAGAAAAGCGGCATGGCAGTTGCAGGTGGTTCCTGGCTCGATCAGACGACGATGAAAGATTGATGGTCGTTCGCACGTACCGGACGTGTTGTTTCGCGGAATACAATCACAGTCACTGCAAGGTCTTTGAGCAGGATCCCAGCTTCTCTGGGCCTTCAGGAATTTTTGACTGGAGGCTGGTAAGTAGCCTTGGTACACGCTCTCTGTTTGTCAGACTGAATTATCCGATTAACCAGGAGATAACCGACGGCAAGGATCATGATGGCAGCGCGGTTTCGTTCATCAGGCAAAACTGTGTGTACACAGCGTACCATGCGTCTCTGCATGACCATACCCTGATATGTGCCGCCACGCTCTACAGCCCAAAGTAGGAGAGAGGGTCACAAGTATCAGACTTCGACCTGCTGGCTGGAGTTTCCCCCGTCAGGCACCCATCTGGTTCAAGCCGTCAGCCAATCTCCACAGCTTAATAAATAGTAACGTCTAACTGAGCCAGTTAGTTAGATGCGTACACTTGGTGTAGTAGGATCTTTATTTAGTTTGATGCATACACTTGTTCTTTTTTGGTAGCCCTTTTGTAATTATGGTTGATGTTTGCTTTGGAAGAGAGAGCTGCGTCTTCACTCTTCTGGCCTGCTTACTGCTTCTGTTGCACCCCCAGCCCTGGTTGCTGCTGCTGCTGTTTTCAATGTACAATCAGTAGTATATTTCGTCTGTTGGTTGAATAAATGTGTTGTTAGAACGACAAACACAATGTTTTGGAAGTCGTTGCACGGTTCGATCCTTTAGTGCCCCGTACCGTACGTAGCGCATACTATTTTTCGTACGAAACACATTTTCCACTTGTTGATAACATGCAGCCCACTGATGAAGGCCCAATAGAGAAGCCCATAATTAACTGGAAGGGAGGATCTCACATGAATCCAGCCCAGGTACATGCTCATGGTCCCCTAAACATAAATAAGTAAATAAATAAATAAAGCTAAATGCTCATGCACCAGTTCTTTGGGAAAATAGGTAGCCCAGTATTTCTTTTTGAAAAACACCCAAGCTAGGCCTATTTGTTTTCTCTGAATTACTGGGCTGCAAATCTTTCAAGATGAGGAGGGATGCATTCCGGCCTGGCTTAAGAGTATGGTCAATGTCTGTTAAAAGTAATATCAAAAGGGGTTGAAAATTCCAAAAAAATTATAGCAAACGGGATATAAGTTTCTTTTTTTGTTTTTGTTCTTCACTGATATCTTATACGTATTTCATTGGATTTAACATGACATAGTACTAATTTATTTTTAAATTTGTTTTAGTATGGCTATTAATTTTTGGATTAAGAATATTTCGTTCCCCAGCAAAAATTTGCGAATTTTCAAAATTTACAACATATTTAGTTAATTTTTTGACCCTGGTACTGACCAGAAAATGGCCAGCAATTCTAAAAATGGAAAACGGGCTGCAATAAATTCCATATGAATTAGAAAATGAGTAAAAATTATAAAAATAATAGCAAATGGGCTGTACACGCCACAGATTTCGAGGCTAACTTGTTTACGCAAGGCTTTGTCAGTGAACACACGATTCTAGCAGCAGTGACTGTTGGATGTCCATCCAACGGCCGACGTGCTTCTTCAATCTCTGATCTTCCTGCTCCAGCCGCCTAAACTAGCACCGGCGGGACTGCCTGCTCCCTCCTCTTGTGGCCTGCTGTGATGCCGCGCAGGCTTCCCCGGCCCACCCTACTCCCTCCGCTGGCCTGGCCGCACGCAATCAACTGCCTCCTTATTACGCAAAAAAATGATTCCTCCCACTGACATCTGGGGCGCACCTGTTGGGAGGCTGACCTGTGGGCCTACTAAGTTGGCGTACGCAGGGCTTGTCAACTTAGTCAACAAACGATTCTAGCAACAGTAACCGTTGGATTTGAATCAAATGGTCCTGCTGCTTCTTCAATCGCTGCTCTTCTTCCACCAGCCGCCCAAACCAGCACCAGGGAGACCGCCTCCTCCTGCCTCCAGTGGCCGGCTGTGCTGCCGTTGAGGCCTCATCACCCCCTACTACTCCCACCGCTAGCCAGGCCCTGCGGCGACGGCAGCCTCACACCGCAGCCGAACCAGTGAACCCTCGTACTCCTCTCCGCGTGGGCATCCACTACCGCGTCTTCCCCAGCTCCGCGTCGTCCCCTTCCTAGGCCTCGCCGTCGTCCACCGCCTTGGTGCTCTCGGCACGGCGTGGTCAACGTGATCAATGACATTCCATCGGAAGAGTACTGTACGTGGAGAGGCTGACAGCTGGGTCCACGACCACAACCCAGTTTTTTTGTGATTTGCCAAGTAAGCCGCTTTGTCAGGCCTGTTGGGCTGCAAATCTTTCAAGACGAGGAGAGCTTTCATTCGGCTGGCCGAGAAAATGGCCCATCAGTAATGAGAAATGGGCTGTACATTTCTAAAACACATCAAACCGGCAATTAGTTTCAAATATCTTTTTTTCATTTCGAGATTTTAAATTACATTAATTTTTATGCGTGGAGAATTTGTTGGATTTTATATTGATATACATTTATTTTTAAAATCAGTTTGAATGTGAGTCGAAATTTCGGGATTAAAAACAGTTCGGACCGCACCGAAATATGCAAAATTCCGTATAATTTTTTAACCGTGGCCACAATATGGCATGTAATGCTAACAAAAAGAATATGGGCTCCAAAAAAACCTTAATAATTAGCAAATGGGCTGTAAATTATTAGAAATAATGGCAGATGGGTTGTATGCTGTTTTCCACAGATTTGAGGCTTTCCTAAAAAAAGGTTGACGCACAAGCACTGACTGTTGGATGTCCATCCAACGGCCGTCGCGCTTCTTCAATCTCTGCTCTTCCTGCTCCAGCCGCTCAAACAAGCGCCGGCGGGACTGCCTGCTCCCTCCTCCCCCCGGCCGGCTTTGCTGCCACGCAAGCCTCACCGCCCCACCGTACTCCCATCGCTGGCCTAGCCATCCCTCTACTCACCCACACCTGCTGTTATTCTCCGGCGACGGCAGACGAACCAGTAAACCCTCGTACAGTCGTACTCCCCTCCGCGTGGGAAACAACTGCCGAGTCTTCCCTGCCTCCGTGTCGTTCCCTTCCTAGGCCTCGCCGTCGTCCATCGCCCTGGTGCTCTCGGCGCGGCCTGGTCAACGTGGTCAACGACCGACATGCATCTGAAGTGGATTGTACGTGGAGAGGCCGACAGCTGGGTCCACGGCCGCACGCAAGGAAATGCCTCCTTATTACGCGCAAAATAATGATTCCTCCACCTGACATCAGGGACCCACCGAAAGGGCCTCTGTATTTCATGAAAAAACGTTACTGCCGCTGACAGCTCGGACCCACCGAAAGGGCCTCTGTATTTCATGAAAAAACGTTACCGCCGCTGACAGCTCGGACCCACCAGCTATATCTTCGCACGCAAGGAAGTGCCTCCTTATTACGCACAAAAAAATGAATACTCCCCCTGTTAGCTGGGACCCAGTATAGTGGTAGGCTGACTTGTGGGCCTACTAAGTTGACGGGGATGGAGGGCTTTGTCAACTTAGTCAATATGCACGATTCTAGCTCCAGTGACCGTACGATGTCCATCCAACGGCCGTAGTGCTTCTTCAACCTCTGGTCTTCTTGCTCCAGCCGCCCAAAGCAGCGCCGGTCGTGCCGCATGCTCCTGCCTCCCGTGGCCGGTTGTGCTGCCGCGGAGGCCTCACCGCCCCTACTATTCCCACCGCTGGCCAGGCCCTGCGGAGACGCCAGCCTCACACCGCAGCCGAACCAGTGAACCCTCGTACTCCTCTCCGCGCGGGCTTCCACTGCTGCGTCTTCCCCGGCTCCCCGTCGTCCCCTTCCTAGGCCTCGCCGTCGTCCACCGCCCTGGTGCTCTCAGCGCGGTGTGGTCAACATGGTCAAGGAACGACTTCCATCGGACGTGGACTGTATGTGGAGAGGCTGACAGCTGGGTCCACAGCCGTAGCAAGGAAGTGCCTCCTTATTACGCGGAAAATAATTATTCCTCCACCTGACAGCTGGGACCCACCGGACGGGCCACTGTATTTCATGAAAAAATGTTTCCCCCTGACTGCTGGGACCCACCAGCTACATCTTTGCACGCAAGGAAGTGTGTCCGGGCAAAAAAAATGATTCGCCCCCCTGACTGCTGGGACCCACCAGCTACATCTTCGTAGGCAAGGAAGTGCCTGACAGTCGGGACCCACCTGGTCGAAGCGTACGTAGCATTGTCATTCTGGTCGCGAACGTGTACGTACATATATACTGGTGGATGTAGAGGCGCGCACGTGTCGTAGTAGAGGCGCGTACGTGTCGTAGTAGAGGTGCGCACGTCGCATGTACACGTGCGTACAGCGGCCAGGGTGCAAGAAAGAAAATACGACCACGTATGTGTACATACGGGCGGGGTCTCGAACGCCTACTCGCGCATACGTACGGCCAGGGCTCGTGTACATGGCTGGGTCGGAATGGAGAAACAGTGTTGTCGTCGTGTTCATAGGGAGCCAACCGGCTGGCTCGGAACGGAATGTGTCGTCGTGTTCATCGGGAGGGCTTGGACGGAACAACCGATGGAAACAAGGCCTGGCGTACCGCAGAACAGAGGAAACGGCCTTGTGTTCGACCGGCCACGTTTGAAACGGGATCCTGTTCATCGGGAGGGATCTGGCGTACCGCAAAACGGAGGAAACGGACCTTCTACGGTCGAAACGGGGGTCCTGTTGATCGGGAGGGGTGTGGCGTACCGCAAAACGGAGGAAACAGACTTGTGTTGGAGCGCTACGGTCGAAACGGGGGTCCTGTTCATCGGGAGGGGTGTGGCGTACCGCAAAACGGGACTCCACGGGATACTGTTCATCTCCACCGTCGACCCCCTCCAACCTCCACGGGGCTACTGTTCATCCACGTCGACCTGCTCCAGCCTCCACCTGCGACTGTTCATCCACGTGCTCCTGTTCATCCAGCCTCCACCACGCGCTACTCCACCGGCTACTGTTCAACCAGCCCTCTCCACGGGCTCCTGTTCAACCCCACCGTCTACTGTTCATTCTGCCCTCCACGGGGTGGTCCTGTTCATCCTGCCCTCCACGGGGTCCTGTTCATCCAGCCCCAACCGGCTCGATCGATCGGGGTCCCGTTCATCCAGAGGCAACACCACGCGGTCCTGTTCATCCACCCCCACCGGGAACTGTTCATCCAAACCCCCCTAGCAATGCTCACTGTTCATCCAGAGGCAGCATCGATCGGCTTCAGTTAGCAGCAGTAGCGAAGGAATCGCTCGATCGGGTTCAGTTAACAGCCATCGATCGATCGCTCGGGTTCAGTAACGCGTAGCCTGCAGTGCAATCGCTCGGGTTCAGTTAGAGCCCAACGCCTCGCTCGGGTTCAGTTAGAGCCAACGCCTCGCACACACACGCGTACGTGTACGAGAGAAACGTGCATCGCTCGGCCCCCGACCTCCCACCGTAACCGGGAACTCCCCGAAATTTTCCTCGCCCTCGCTTCTACCACGGTTTTTTCTGTCATGGACGGCCCAAAGAATGTCATGCAGCTACGTCTCCGGCCCGCCCAGGACGAAAAGCCCATTTTCTGTCATGATTTTTTGTCATAGAAGTAGGAGCCCACCACATCTATGATGATACCGGGTTTTGTCAGAATTATCGTCATAGAAGTGTCATATGTATGACAGATTTTTTTTCGTTCGGCCCAAAATGTCATGGATGTGTCTTTTTTTTGTAGAGTGTTGAGGTAGAACCTATTGCCTTGTTTGGTTATCAAACCTTGGAAGTTACTTCTACGTTATGCTTATATTGCTATGCTATGCTCGTAGATGTGGATTGGGTTCGAGTGTATCCATGACAGATGTGAGATTGTTAATTAATGGTTCAACTTAAGGTAGCAACTTTAATACACATCTGGGTGGATTGCTTGTTTGGGCACTTGGAGAATCCAGTGTTGTCCTAGGATATCCCGGAGTACCCGTGTGATTTTCCTACGGTCCGCCACCCAGGCTCCAAGGGATCTTAAGATTATTCATGCTAGAAACTTCCGTGTGCAGCCACAAGCCATTATGGGCTCTGGCATAGTTTGAGTAAGTTGTGTGACCTCTTTCAGTGGTGGGCTAGTAGATGTAGAGGGAAAGTAGGTGTAACTGTCCACCCAGAGTAAAGAGTTAATGCTTCCGAAAGACTGTGTCTCGGTCATCCGTTTCTCAAACATCATGTAGTGCGAGAAATCCAACGAAGGAGATCGAGTCTTGTGGCGAAAAGTGCGCAAACCTCTGCAGAGTGTACAATCTAATCATGGTTAGCCGTGTCCCCGGTTATGGACATCTTGAGTATCTAATACTTGGATTATCCTATTGTATCTCATCACTTTAATTTAATTTGTTGGGTTAATGAATTACTTTAATTGGGATTGAGCTGGAGGAACCTTCTCAATGATGTTTCAACTACCATGATAGTTAAAATAAAACTTATTCCTTTGTTGTAGGGAAAAATTGGCTTTTTCGCAAAAACCGTATAACCATAGAGCCTCCACCAGCCATATATGCATATAGTGATAGCATTATTCTGTTCATTGCTCTACTGTGTTACATTGCCAGCATATTCCATGTGCTGACCCGTTTTCGGGCTGCAACGTATCATGTTGCAGACTTTTCAGACGAGGAGTAAGGTTTGCTAGGTCGTTGCCGTGCAGCTCAGCTATGCCGTTGGAGTTGATGGACTCACTTTATCTTCCAAGCCTTCCGCTGTTATCGTATTAGATGGCCTTAAGCCATATTATTTGTAATAAGTTCTCTTTTGAGACATTCGATGTAATAAGTGTGTGATTGCTACTCTATTATAAATCCTTCGAGTACTGTGTGTGTCAGCATTACCGATCCAGGGATGACACTGAAGCACAGAGACTTGACCATTTGAGGTCGGGTCGCTACAAGATGGTATCAGAGCACATGCTGAGTGTAGGACACGACCACTAAGTTAAGCCATAGGTCACTCTTCTCTACTCTTTCTGACTCCTCTCCATTTTCTACTCTCTAGGATGGCGGATTCGAGGAACAAGTTTGCACAACTGGATGAAGACACACCTTTTGGACGACACTTGAAGGAAGTCACTAGATACCTGAACATCAAAATACCAAGCTTCATCGGGACCTACAACGCCACATTACCATAAGTGGAGCGCTGGATGATTCGAGTTCAAGTTCCAGGAAGGACGTTCACGCCAGTCACAGAGCCCATAGAGTTTTCCTTTGATGCACCAACCTGGAGTCTAGGAAAGAGCATGACAGCTCACATCGCCATGGGACACATCGGAGAAGTTTACCACAAGGACCTCAAGGACGCCATCTACCAGATATGTGGGCGCCGAGATGAGCAATGGGAGATAGTCAGCACCAGGAAGGACAGGTCCATTGCAGCTTTCATCCAGGAGTTAAACCAGCACATTCGATGCCAGGAAAACTAGATGTGCGTAGACATGATAGATTTGAAGAAGGCGAAGATAAGGATCGCCGATCTTGAAGAGGAACTCAAGTCTACATGCGATGGATATGAAGAAGAAATCGCAACACTATTGGAGAAGAACGATGACCTGATAAAGAAGATCGGAGTATTCATGGGAGACCCCGTGCCAGGAGGAGAAGACGACGATTCCACTTGTCCGGAGAACTACATCATCATCGACGACACCGATTCCGACCCCGGCGACAGTGAAGATGACTTTGAAGATGAAGCTGGAGCAGACATCATGGAGTCTTCCACCGATCAAAATTTCTAGATGACCACCAAATGATTAGTAGTATTCCCCCATGTATATAGTAGTAGTCCGAGCACTTTTTACGATTTTCTAGACCGTTTGTATGCCCTTGCTTGATTGATTGAGTGATATGATTGTGTTTGTCTCATGTGCATATGGGTAGTGTTTTCTCACTGGACCTCTTTTTCAATTCTAATCTCTCCCCTCTAAACCCATCAGATGCCTCCGAGACGTGACACCGGATTTGTCTTTCCACCGGAGATCACCTAGTTGATCCAGCAGCAGAATGCCTTGATGCAGATATTAGTCCAGAACCAAGGCAACAACAACAACAACAACCCTCAGCCACCACCACTAGTTGACAACTTAGCTCGTTTTCTGAGGTTACAGCCGCCGGTGTTTTCTAGTAGCACCGAGCCAATAGTTGCGGATGACTGGCTACGCCGGATTGGAAGGGAATTGACCACCGCTGGTTGCACTGATGCAGAGAAGGTGCGTTTCACCGCACATCAGTTGGACGGACCAGCAGCCTCATGGTGGGAGAATTACACAGCCACATTTCCCATAGCCAATGTTACTTGGGATCAGTTTCAGCAAGCATTCCGCACAGCCCACGTCTCAACTGGAGCTATGAGCATGAAGAAGTGTGAGTTTCGCAATTTACGCCAAGGGAACCGTACTGTGGGGCAGTACATGGATGAATTTAGTAAGCTATCTCGTTATGCCCCAGATGATGTCGCCACAGATGCCGCAAAGCAGGAGAAGTTTATGGAAGGGCTGAATGATGAGATGAGCATGCAGTTGATGGTGGGAACATTCAACAACTACCAGGAGTTGGTAAACAAGGCTCTTATGATTGAAGGGAAGCAGCAGCAGATTGAGAGCCGCAAAAGAAAGTATGGACAAGGAAGGTACAACTCAGGAGCTCAGCAGAAGCCTCGTTTAACCCCGAACTCGGGAGGACTTGTCCATAACCATGGAGGTCACACCCACAATGGAGGGAGTTCTCACAACCACAGTGGCCCCAAGAATGGAAACGGAAACGGAGCACGTAGTAATCAGAACCGCTCTAACCCAGCCACACCCGCCAAGAAGGACCTAAGTCACATTACTTGTTTCAAGTGTGGGAAGACTGGACACTACGCCACTGAGTGCCCTGAAGCGAAGAATGGGAATGGCAATGGAAGCGCTGGGAAGAAGCCCAACCCTTTCAACAGGGGACAAGTGAACCACGTGAACGTGGAGGAGGTTGAGGAGCAGCCTGATGCCGTTATCGGTAAGTTTTTGGTTAAGTCATTTACTGCAATCGTTCTTTTTGATACTGGTGCATCGCATTCATACATATCAAGGGGATTCGTGGATAAGTATAAACCGCCCACTAAAGTACTCAGGACACCCATGTTAGTAAGTTCACAGGAGCGGAGTATATGGCAAGCCAAGGATGCTTTCAGATGCCATTGACCATTGGAAGCCATGTTTTCCCCTCAGACCTGATAATTTTGGAGTCACAAGGATTGGATGTGATACTGGGAATGGATTGGCTATTGATGTATGGGGGAAACATCGATTGCGCGAGTAAGTCGATTTTGCTCACCACCCCGGAGGGAAAAAGGATCAAGTATGTATCTAGCATGCGCCTAGGAGGAGCCAAGTAAATTCCCTCACGGGAGTTGTTCAGGAGGAAGTGCCTGTAGTGAAGGATTACCCAGTTGTTTTTCGAGAGGAGTTGCCAGGCATGCCGCTAGATCAAGACATCGAGTTTTTGATAGAGCTATTGCCAGGCACCGGGCCAATATCAAAGAGACCCTACCGGATGCCCGCAAATGATCTAGAAGAGATCAAGAAGCAGATTAAGGAGTTGTTGGAGAAAGGTTACATCCGACGAAGTTCATCACCATGGGGAGCACCAGTGCTCTTGGTTGAGAAGAAGGATGGATCGTTAAGAATGGTGGTTGATTATCGTGCGTTGAACGAAGTGAGGATCAAGAACAAGTACCCACTGCCGATGATCAATGATTTATTTGACCAATTGACAGGAGCTAAAGTGTTTTTGAAGATCGATCTGAGATCAGGATATCACCAGCTGAAGATTCGAGAGAAGGATATACCTAAGACAGCTTTCACCACAAGGTACGGGCTGTATGAGTATACGGTCATGTCTTTTGGACTGACTAACGCCCCTGCCTACTTCATGAGTATGATGAACAAGGTGTTCATGGAGTTCTTGGATAAGTCCGTTGTGGTGTTCATTGGATGATATCTTGGTATACTCGAAGAATGAAGAGGAGCACAAGGAGCATCTACGTATGGTTCTGGAGAAGCTCAGGGAACATCAGTTGTATGCCAAGTTCAGCAAATGTGAGTTTTGGTTGAAGGAAGTTGGATTTCTTGGACATGTTATATCAGAAGAAGGTATAGCAGTGGACCCTACCAAGGTTCAGTCAGTCACTGAGTGGTTGGCACCCACCTCAGTTGGAGAGATCCACAGTTTTCTTGGACTCGCGGGATATTATCGGAGATTTATTGAGAATTTCTCTAAGATTGCAAAGCCTATGATGGCATTGTTGAAGAAGGACACTAAGTTCCATTGGACTGAGGAATGTGAAGCAAGTTTTCAGTAGTTGAAGAAACGTTTGACTACAGCCCCAGTGCTGATTCTGCCGGATATACGCAAGGACTTCCAAGTGTATTGCGATGCTTCAAGCTTAGGACTTGGAGGAGTACTGATGCAAGACGGAAGAGTTGTTTCGTATGCCTCACGACAACTGAAACCGCATGAGTTAAATTATGCCACGCATGATTTGGAGTTATCAGCCATAGTGCATGCGCTCAACACCTGGAACATTTTCTCATTGGAAACCGTTGCGATGTATACACGAATCACGAGAGTTTGAAGTACATCTTCACATAGAAGGAGCTTAACCTCAGGCAGAGGAGATGGTTGGAGCTCATAAAGGATTATGATATGAAGCTGCATTATCATCCAGGAAAGGCCAATGTCGTAGCAGACGCTTTGAGCTGTAAGAGTTATGTTAACACCCTCGTAAGCGGAGGGATGCCAAAGGAGTTAGCCGAGGATCTCAGGGAACTTCGATTGGAGATAGTTCCTAAAGGTTTTGTGGCAACATTGGAGGTTCAGTCAACACTATTGGAAAATATTCGAGAAGCTCAGAAGGACGACAGGGGGATTGCTGAGATAAAAGAGAAGATGAGTGAAGGGAAAACCAAAGGATTTCGTGAGGATGAGCATGACACCTTATGGTTTGAGGACCGTATATATGTGCCCAATAATGCGGAGCTCAGAAGGTTGATTCTATAGGAAGCTCATGACTCGCCATACTCGATACACCCCAGAAACACCAAGATGTATTTGGATTTGAAGGAGCGTTTCTGGTGGACTGGTATGAAGAAGGATATTGCCGAGTATGTAGCCGTATGTGATGTATGTCAGAGAGTGAAGGCAGAACATCAGAAGCCAGCAGGATTGCTACAGCCTATGCCGATACCCGAATGGAAGTGGGATAAGCTTGGCATGAATTTTATCACCGGATTGCCCAGGACCAAATCAGGATATGATTCTATATGGGTAGTAGTTGATCGCCTGACCAAAGTGGCTCACTTTATCCCAGTGAAAACCACGTATACAAGTGCGAAGTTGGCCAAGATATACATGACCAGGATCGTATGTCTGCATGGAGTTCCGAGGACCATCGTATCAGATAGAGGAATGCAGTTTACTTCAAAATTTTGGCATCAGTTGCACCAGACCTTGGGTACCAGACTGGAGTTCAGTACAGCTTTTCATCCGCAGACAGATGGACAGACTGAGAGAGTCAATCAGATTCTGGAGGACATGTTGAGAGCTTCTGCACTAGACTACGGATCTAGTTGGGATGAAAACTTGCCCTACGCATAGTTCTCATACAACAACAGTTACCAGGCTAGTTTGAAGATGGCACCATTCGAAGCCTTGTATGGGAGAAGATGCCGAACACCGTTGATGTGGGATGAAGTTGGAGACCGCCAGTTGTTTGGACCGGACTTGATTAAGGAATCTGAAGAGAAGGTTAAATTGATTCGAGATAGACTGAAGGTAGCTCAGTCAAGGCAGAAGAGTTATGCAGATTCAAAACGCAAGGAGGTAGTCTATGAAATCGGAGACAGAGCGTATCTGCGAGTTTCACCCTTGCGAGGTGTTAAACGTTTTGGAGTTAAGGGAAAGTTAGCCCCGAGATTTGTGGGACCATACCATGTTTTAGAACGCATGGGAGAGGTTGCCTACACGTTGGAGTTACCCGAAGGACTGTCAGGAGTTCATGACGTGTTTCACGTTTCCCAGTTGAAGAAGTGCCATGCTGAGATGGCCGATATACCCCTGAGAGATACAGTACCTCTGGAGGCAATTCAGTTGGACAGTGATTTGACCTATGAAGAGAAACCAGTCAAAATTCTTGAGTTTGCCAGCCGAGTTACTCGTAGTAAGGTTATCAAGTTTTGCAAAGTTTAGTGGAGCCACCATACCGAGGATGAAGCCACCTGGGAACGAGAGGATGATCTTCTCAAAGACCACCCACACCTATTTTCTAGCCAACCCGAATCCCGAGGGCGAGATTCATCTTAAGGGGGGTAGGTTTGTAACATCCCAAATTTTCAGTTTGGAATGTTATACATAGGTCATTCATGCATATCATATTTTGTTGCATTTCGTTTCGCGATCCTCGAAATTCTAAGCAACTCAAGGACCCTCGGAGAGAGTTGGGGATTTCACGCTTTTCATATTTGACTTTTATCAAATATCGAAACAAGGATCACTTTGGTTTATTTATTTTCTCTCCAAAATATTTCATAAAAAATATAAGAGAGGAGATAATATGACTTCTCCAAAATAAATGAAATATTGGAGGAAAAATATTAAAATCAGATTAATATTTTTATTGGGTTTTTAGTGGAATTTTATTTGAATTAGAAAAAAGGTGCATTCTTAAAAATTTCAATTTAGGCCAAGAAAATGTTCACCGTGTTCTAAATATTTTACTTAGATGGTGAAAATTTGTTTTATTTTTTTTAGATTTTTTTATTTATTTTTCTAGGATTTTATTTCGGCGGAACATGTTTAAAAAAAACTCCTGCCGGACCGCACTGGGCCGAGGCCCAGCCGGCCCAGCCGCGCGCCTCCCCGCACCGGCTCGGGAGAGGACTCCCGAGCAGCGCCGCCACCGCCCCCTCCCGCAAGCCACCGCCGCCCTCCCCTCCTTATAAGCCGCCACCCCCGCACGCATTGCTTGCGGAGCTCGTCCGTGCATTTCGGAGAGCTCTTGTAGCAGGTCGCCTTGAGATCCGGACATTTCCTCTTCGGGACAGCCTGTCAGCATACCTGCAGACATAAATCTGTCAGTCCTTGTCCTCGCCGAATTATAAGGAGGCAAGTTCGCAAAGCATACTGAATATGCTGCCTCGCAGTCTCTTATTCTCCTTCACGGAATCGGCCAGCTGGGCTCGCACATCTTTTAGTTCTTCGCCCAGCAGGGTGTTGGAATCCTGCAGCTTATTTTTCTCATCCCTGACCCGTGTCAGCACATGTTCGCCCATGGCCAGTTGCCTTTTGGCCTCTTGTTGACCCGCTTGCGTGACTTCTAGGGCCTCCTTCAGTTGATCTGACGATCCTGCCACGAGGAGTGCAAAAATTATTAATATTACTGGTATATAATTATGTTTTCTCGATGGAGGGGAACATTACCAGGCGAGGCCTTCTTGGATTTCTCCAGTTCGGCGGTAGCAGCAGCTAGCTGGGTCTGACACTTTTCCAGCTCTTGAGACAACAGGTTGTTCTTCTCTATGAGCACCTGGTTATACAATGATCCTTAAATCAGTTGTACCAACTACTTCAAGTCTCGGGGCTACTGGTATATAATTATCAGTTTTTTACAAATATGTATGTGTACTTACTCGCATATCTTTCAAATGCTGGTCTATGGCTCTGGTAAGCCCATCTCGAGCAGCTCGGATGTATGCATCAGCCGAGCTGAAGGCGGTGAAAGCCTCTTTTGTAAAGCCGGGGTCGCGAAGAACGGCCCGCCGGCACCGATGATTCATAGCGCTTTCCACTTCAGAGTTTGTGACGGATACATCATCTGAATCCTCTGCTGAAGGACAATCCGGCATCACTCTCATATCAGCCCTTGCCTTTACGGCAGGGCCTGAAGCCTGACTTGTGGAGGCGCGGCCGGCAGGATCCCCGGACATAGTCCGGCGAACGCTTTTCCTGATAAGACACAGCGGATATTGTCACAGTTTGATGTGACGGCCAGGGGCATGAGTAAGAGACCATACCTCTTTGGCGAAGGTTCTGCCATGTTGTCGTTCGCCTTCCTCTTTGAAGATTTGCTCGGCGTGGGCGCCGCTCTCCTAGGAGATGCCTCTGGTGCACATTGAGGCGTCGAGCGCCTCCCCTTTGGAGCACGAAATAGTGCGGTGGGTGAGGCGTAATGAGGAAGCTCTTTCGAAGAAGGTGTCTCTTAATTACTTACATGCGAGGCAGGGAGGAGGCCGGGAAAGTCGGCAATGATGGCCACTTCCGTGCCGTCATAGCTCGTCTGGTAGAATACTCCATCCTCGAGCTCCACAAATATGTTCAGATCCTCTTCAAATCCGGGTTCAAGGTCCCGGTTGTGATCGTCTGGCTATGGAGCGGGGCTATGGATTCCCTTGGTAACCTTCCGCCACTCCTGTTACAAATAGATGGGTTAATGACCATTAAAAGTGACTCAGGAAGAGGATTGAGTAAAGAGGTGGGATTAGAACTCACCCAACTAGGAGGATTGTACATGGAAAATCCATCTCGACGTTTAAGACGAGTGAACTCCTCTTTCTCCCCTTTGTACAGTTCGACCAATATCTTGGCCAAAGCGGCGGGGGTGTCCGGACCCTTCCGACCGCAGTGTGAGGCGTCATCTTCCCCATTGTAGTGCCACATGGGAAGCCCTCTGTATTGGAGTGGCTGGACCCCCCGCACTATGGAAATCGCCATTACCTCGACTATTGACAATCCGGACTGGGCGAGCATCTTTATCTTGCCCATCAATTGACGGACTTCCGTGCTATCTTCCTCGTGGAGGCTCCGAGGGCGCCAGCTGTGGCGTTTCTTCAACGGAGCGTTTGAAAATTTGGGAAGGCCCATTCGGACTGGGTCAGGAAGAGCGACGTCCTCAATATAGAACCATTCGGAAGGCCATTCTTCAGACGCCTTCTTCGGCGTGCCGGACAGGTATCCGGTCCCGGCTATGCGCCATACTTCGGCGCCGCCCACCTCGAATATCGACCCCTCTTGGTTGCGAGGGACGAGGCAGAATAGCTTCCTCCACAAATCAAAGTGGGCTTCACAGCCCAGGAAAAGCTCGCAAAGAGCAACGTAACCCGCGATGTGCAGGATGGAGGCAGGAGTGAGATTGTGCAGCTGGAGTCCGTACTACTCTAGAAGTCCTCGGAAGAAATGGTGGATTGGAAATCCGACGCCTCTTAATAAGTAGGGAACAAAGCACACTCGTTCCCCCTTGATGGATTGGGGAAATTCTCCGCCTGAGCCCCGCCGTTGAAGAAGATCAATCCTGCCCGAACGGGGACTAGATCCACGGGGGGGAAGAAATCCCTGCGTTTGCAGCTTCACCAGCTGACCGTGGGATACAAAACATCTTTCCCAATCGCCTTCTTCGGAGCCGTGGGGGCGGGAGGAAGAACTGGGAGCGCTAGCCATGTTGGAGTGGTTTCTCCTAGCAAGATCTGAGGATTATCCGCTTGGTGTGGAATGGGTCTGAGATCCAACCTCTTTAAATAGACACCTTTCTTGCATGGCCGGGGTGTTATGTGCAAAAATTCCCTGACCTCTCATATTCGCTTGACACGTGGAAGCTGAAGCCATGGATTCACAGAAGCCGATGGGTGCGACATTAAATGGAAGGCCGAATATAGCTTTTTGAAGTTAGGTGCTTTGAAGTAATCGGAGGAGGAACACGCCTTGCAATGCCGAAGACAATCTGCGCACCGGACACCTCATCATTGAAGCCTGGTTCGGGGGCTACTGAGGGAGTCCTGTATTAAGGGGTCCTCGGGCGTCGGGCCTATGTGACGTGGGCCGAACTGATGGGCCGTGAAGATACAAGACAGAAGACTCTCTCCCGTGTCAGGATAGGACTCTCCTTGGCGTGGATGGCAAGCTTGGCGTTTAGATATGAAGATTCCTTTCTCTGTAATCGACTTTGTACTACCCTAGTCCCCTCCGGTGTCTATATAACCGGAGGGTTTAGCCCATAGCGACGATCATAATCATACAGGCTAGACTTCTAGGGTTTTAGCCATTACAATCTCGTGGTAGATCAACTCTTGTAATACTCATATTCATCAAGATCAATCAAGCAGGAAGTAGGGTATTACCTCCATAGATAGGGCCCGAACCTGGGTAAAAATTGTGTCCCCCGTCTCCTGTTACGATCGACCTTAGACGCATAGTTCGGGACCCCCTACCCGAGATCCGCCGGTTTTGACACCGACAGAGGCCGCCAGCAAACGTCTAAACAGTAATATCAGGCACCGCCGAGGCGCGTAGGTGACGGGCTCGCCATTTGCGTTGCGCCATGAGCGGGACTTTCATTGAGAGGGCGACGTGCATGCATTAGCATGGTTTGACAGCGTGAGCGTGAGTGTCTGCACGCGTACATGCTACTTGCCTCTATGGATGGTGTGCGCTAATGTGTGCATCACATATAATATAAAAAATTGGTTTGTGCATTTAACGCAAAGTATTTCATTTTCATTTGGCTGACGAGTGTGCGTTGCTGCGACGAGTCCATGGTTTGATTCCTCACACACGCATAATTTTGGTTTTTATTTCTTTCTCCACTGACAGGTAGGCCCGCATAGATAGATAGATAAAGAACACAAGCTGATGACGCGCATACAGACTGTTTGACTGGTCAACCATACAAATACAGAGCTATACGCTGAGCTAGTGACCGTATAATCACCATATCTCGTATACAATGATCAAAGTGAGCTATCAAGACAAGTTCGATGACCGCCAATTCATTTTACTCGGTAATAAATGACCAGGATTAAAGGGAAATCCAAATTTCCTTCGTCTTCTGTCCTTGAGCTCTTGACAAACCAATGCACTATACGGTTGTCCGACCACTCCACCCCAGAGCTCTCACCAAGCGTCGTTCATGCCACCGTGCCGCACACTAACTGGTAAGGAAGCGATGGCATCCCGCCGCGCCGAGTTCCTCGCCGCCCATGATGCTACCTCTTGAGCACTGCGTTGGTTTTCCCTTGAAGAGGAAAGGGTGATGCAGTAAAGTAGCATAAGTATTTCCCTCAGTTTTTGAGAACCAAGGTATCAATCCAGTAGGAGGCCACACTCAAGTCCCACGCACCTACACAAACAAATAAGAACCTCGCAACCAACGCGATAAACGGGTTGTCAATCCCTTCACGGTCACTTACGAGAGTGAGATCTGATAGAGATGATAAGATAATATTTTTGGTATTTTTATGATAAAGAGTAAAAGTAAAGATTGCAAGGTAAATAAAGATAGAAATAGCTTGTTGACGGAAGATTAATATGATGGAAAATAGACCCGGGGGCCATAGGTTTCACTAGTGGCTTCTCTCAAGATAGCATAAGTATTACGGTGGGTAAACGAATTAATATCGAGCAATTGATAGAATTGAGCACAGTTATGAGAATATCTAGGTATGATCATGTATATAGGCATCATGTCCGTGTCAAGTAGACTGAAACGATTCTGCATCTACTACTATTACTCCACACATCGACCGCTATCCAGCATGCATCTAGAGTATTAAGTTCATAAGAACAGAGTAACGCTTTAAGCAAGATGACATGATGTAGAGGGATAAACTCATGCAATATGATATAAACCCCTTCTTTTTATCCTCGATTGCAACAAGACAATACGTGCCTTGCTGCCCCTGCTGTCACTGGGAAAGGACACCGCAAGATTGAACCCAAAGCTAAGCACTTCTCCCATTGCAAGAAAGATCAATCTAGTAGGCCAAACAAAACTGATAATTCAAAGAGACTTGCAAAGATAACCAATCATACATAAAAGAATTCAGAGAAGATTCAAATATTGTTCATAGATAATCTTGATCATAAACCCACAATTCATCGGATCTCAACAAACACACCGCAAAAAGAATAGTTACATCAAATAGATCTCCAAGAGAATCGAGGAGAACTTTGTATTGAGATCCAAAGAGAGAGAAGAAGCCATCTAGCTAATAACTATGGGCCCGAAGGTCTGAGGTAAACTAGTCACACATCATCGAAGAGGCTATGGTGTTGATGTAGAAGCCCTCTGTGATCAATGCCCCCTCCGGCAGGACGCTGGAAAAGGCCCCAAGATGGGATCTCACGCGTACAGAAGGTTGCGGTGGTGGAATTAGGTTTTCGTGGTCACTTCTGATGGTTTGGGGGTACGTAGGTATATATAGGAGGAAGAAGTAGGTCGGTGGAGCCACGAGGGGCCCACGAGGGTGGAGGGCGCGCCCTGGGGGGGGGGGGTAGGCGCGCCCCCTACCGCGTGGCTTCCTTGTCTGTTGCTTGACGTCCACTCCAAGTCCTCTGGATCATGTTTGTTCCAAAAATCACGTTCCCGAAGGTTTCATTCCGTTTGGACTCCGTTTGATATTACTTTTCTGCGAAACACTAAAACAGGCAAAAAACAGCAATTTGGGCTGGGCCTCCGGTTAATAGGTTAGTCCCAAAAATAATATAAAAGTGTATAATAAAGGCCATTAAACATCCAAAATAGAATATATAATAGCATCGAACAATCGAAAAGTATAGATACGTTGGAGACGTATCAAGCATCCCCAACCTTAATTCCTGCTCGTCCTCGAGTAGGTAAATGATAAAAACAGAATTTTTGATGTGGAATGCTACCTAGAATATTCCTTAATGTAATTCTCTTATTTGTGGTTTGAATATTCAGATCCGAAAGATTCAGGATAAAAGTTTAGTATTGACATAAAAATAATAATACTTCAAGCATACTAACTAAGCAATCATGTCTTCTCAAAATAACATGGCCAAAGAAAGTTATCCCTACAAAATCATATAGTCTGGCTATGCTCTATCTTCATCACACAAAGTATTTAATCATGCACAACCCCGATGACAAGCCAAGCAATTGTTTCATACTTTTGATGTTCTCAAACTTTTTCAATCTTCACGCAATACATGAGCGTGAGCCATGGACATAGCACTATATGTGGAATAGAATGGTGGTTGTGGAGAAGACAAAAAAAGGAGAAGATAGTCTCACATCAACTAGGCGTATCAACGGGCTATGGAGATGCCCATCAATAGATATCAATGTGAGTGAGTACGGATTGCCATGCAACGGATGCACTAGAGCTATAAGTGTATGAAAAGCTCAACAAAAGAAACTAAGTGGGTGTGCATCCAACTCGCTTGCTCACGAAGACCTAGGGCATTTTGAGGAAGCCCATCATTGGAATATACAAGCCAAGTTCTATAATGTAAAATTCCCACTAGTATATGAAAGTGACAACATAGGAGACTCTCTATCATGAAGATCATGGTGCTACTTTTGAAAAAGGATGGTAACATTGTCCCTTCTCTCTTTTTCTCTCATTTTTTGCGCCTTTTTTCTCTTTTTTTCTTCTGGAGTCTCATCCCGACTTATGGGGGAATCATAGTCTCCATCATCCTTTCCTCACTTGGGACAATGCTCTAATAATGATGATCATCACACTTTTATTTACTTACAACTCAAGAATTACAACTCAATACTTAGAACAAAAATATGACTCTATGTGAATGCCTCCGGCAGAATACCGGGATATGCAATGAATCAAGAGTGACATGTATAAAAATTATGAACGGTGGCTTTGCCACAAATACGATGTCAACTACATGATCATGCAAAGCAATATGACAATGATGAAGCGTGTCATAGCAAACGGAACGGTGGTAAGTTGCATGGCAATATATCTCAGAATGGCTATGGAAATGCCATAATAGGTAGGTATGGTGGCTGTTTTGAGGAAGGTATATGGTGGGTGAATGATACCGGTGAAAAGTGCGCGGTATTAGAGAGGCTAGCAATGGTGGAAGGGTGAGACTGCGTATAATCCATGGACTCAACATTAGTCATAAAGAACTCATATACTTGTTGCAAAAATCTATTAGTTATCGAAACAAAGTATTACGCACATGCTCCTAGGGGGATAGATTGGTAGGAAAAGACCATCGCTCGTCCCCGACCGCCACTCATAAGGAAGACAATCAATAAATAAATCATGCTCCGACTTCATCACATAACGGTTCACCATACGTGCATGCTACGGGAATCACAAACTTTAACACAAGTATTTCTCAAATTCACAACTACTCAACTAGCATGACTCTAATATCACCATCTCATATCTCAAAACAATTATCAAGCATCAAACTTCTCATAGTATTCAACGCACTTATAAGAAAGTTTTTACTAATCTTGGATGCCTATCACTTTAGGACTAATTTCTCAATTTAAGAAAATTACCATGCTGTTTTGTAGGACTCTCAAAATAATATAAGTGAAGCATGGGAGAACAATAGTTTCTATAAAACAAAACCACCGTCGTGCTCTAAAAGATATAAGTAAAGCACTAGAGCAAAAACTATATAGCTCAAAAGATATAAGTGAAGCACGTAGAGTATTCTAATAAATTCTGAATCATGTGTGTCTCTCTCAAAAGGTGTGAACAGCAAGGATGATTGTGGTGAACTAAAAATCAAAGACTCAAATCATACAAGACGCTCCAAGCAAAACACATATCATGTGGTGAATAAAAATATAGCTCCAAGTAAAGTTACCGATGGACGAAGACGAAAGAGGGGATGCCTTCCGGGGCATCCCCAAGCTTTGGCTTTTTGGTGTCCTTAGATTTACCTTGGGGTGCCTTGGGCATCCCCAAGCTTAGGCTCTTGCCACTCCTTGTTCCATAATCCATCAAATCTTTTACCCAAAACATGGAAACTTCACAACACAAAACTTAACAGAAAATCTCATGAGCTCCGTTAGCGAAAGAAAACAAAACACCACTTGAAGGTACTGTAATGAACTCATTCTTTATTTATATTGGTGTTAACCCTACTGTATTCCAACTTCTCTATGGTTTATAAACTCTTTTACTAGCCATAGAGTCATCAAAATAAGCAAACAACACACGAAAAACAGAATCTGTCAAAAACAGAACAGTCTGTAGTAATCTGTAACTAACGCAAACTTCTGGAACTCAGAAAAATCTACCAAAATAGGAAGACCTAGATAATTTGTTTATTGATCTACTTCAATTGGAATAAGTATTTTATCACGTTCTGGTGATTTTTAACAATTGTTTTCGTGAACAGAAAGTTTCTGGAATTTTCAGCAAGATCAAATAACTATCATCCAAGAAGATCCTATAGGTTTAACTTGGCACAAACTCTAATTAAAACATAAAAACAAATCTTACCAGAGGCTAAATCAAAGATTTATTCCTAAACATAAGCAAAAAGCAAAAAACTAAAAATAAAATTGGGTTGCCTCCCAACAAGCGCTATCGTTTAACGCCCCTAGCTAGGCATAAAAGCAAGGATAGATCTAGGTATTGCCATCTTTGGTAGGCAATCCATAAGTGGCTCTCATAATAGATTCATAAGGTAATTTAATCTTCTTAATAGGGAAGTGTTCCATGCCTTTCCTTAACGGAAATTGGAATCTAATATTCCCTTCCTTCATATCAATAATTGCACCAATCGTTCTAAGGAAAGGTCTACCAAGAATAATAGGACATGAAGGATTGCAATCTATATCAGGGACAATAAAATCTACGGGCACATAGTTCCTATTTGCAACAATAAGAACATCATTAATTCTTCCCATAGGTTTCTTAATGGTGGAATCCGCAAGGTGTAAGTTTAAAGAGCAATCATCAAATTCGCGGAAACCTAACAAATCACATAAAGTTTTTGGAATCGTGGAAACACTAGCACACAAATCACACAAAGCATAGCATTCATGATCTTTAATTTTAATTTTAATAGTAGGTTCCCACTCATCATAAAGTTTTCTGGGGATAGAAACTTCCAACTCAAGTTTTTCTTCAAAAGATTGCATTAAAGCATCAACGATATGTTTAGTAAAAGCTTTATTTTGACTATAAACATGGGGAGAATTTAGCATGGATTGCAACAAGGAAATACAATCTATCAAAGAGCAATTATCGTAATTAAATTCCTTGAAATCCAAGATAGTGGGTTCATTGATATCTAAAGTTTTGACCTCTTAAATCCCACTTTTACCAATTTTTGCATCAAGATCTAAAAACTCCGAATTTTTGGGACGCCTTCTAACTAAAGTTGACTCATCTCCAGTCCCATCATTATCAAGATTCATATTGCAAAACAAATATTTAATAGGCGACACATCAATAACTTTTAGATCTTCATCTTTATTCTCATAAAAATTAGAAGAACACGCTTTTACAAAGAAATCTTTCTTAGTGCGCATCCTAGCGGTTCTTTCTTTGCACTCATCAATGGAAATTCCCATGGCTTTGAGAGACTCATTGATATCATGCTTAGGTGGAGTAGATCTAAGTTTCAAATAATCAACATCAAGAGAAATTCTATCCACGTTCCTAGCCAATTCGTCAACCTTAAGCAATTTTTCTTCAAGCAAAGTATTGAAATTCTTTTGCGAATTCATAAAATCTTTAACACTAGTCTCAAAATCAGAGGGCAACTTATTAAAATTTCCATCAGAATTGTTGTAGGAATTACCATAATTATTAGAGGAATTACTAGGGAACGGCCTAGGATTAAAGTTTCCTCTATACGCGTTGTTACCAAAATTATTCCTACCAACAAAATTCACATCCATAGATTCATTATTATTCTCAATCAAAGTAGACAAAGGCATATCATTAGGATCAGAAGAAACACTCTTATTAGCAAACAATTTCATAAGTTCATCCATCTTTCCACTCAAAACATTAATTTCTTCTATCGCATGCACTTTTTTACTAGTAGATCTTTCAGCTAGGAGTTTGGTAGCTTCTCCTAAAGTGATTTCCATAAAAGTGCCTCCCGCGGCCGAATCTAAAAGATTTCTAGAAGCAAAATTCAGTACGGCATAAAATTTTTTGTATAATCATCCACAAATTCAAACCATGAGTAGGGCAATTACGTATCATTAATTTCATCCTCTCCCAAGCTTGTGCAACATGTTCATGATCAAGTTTCTTAAAATTCATAATATCGTTTCTAAGAGAGATGATCTTAGCGGGAGGAAAATACAGAGATAAAAGCATCTTTGCACTTATTCCAAGAATCAATACTATTTTTAGGCAAAGACGAAAACCAAGTTTTAGCACGATCTCTAAGCGAAAACGGAAATAGTTTCAACTTAACAATATCATTGTCCACATCTTTCTTCTTTTGCATATCACACAAATCAACAAAGCTATTTAGATGGGTAGCGGCATCTTCACTAGGAAGGCCGGCGAATTGATCTTTCATGACAAGATTTAGCAAAGCAGCATTAATTTCACAAGATTCAGCATCGGTAAAAGGAGCAATCGGAGTGCTAAGAAAATCATTGTTGTTGGTATTGGCAAAGTCACACAATTTAGTATTATCTTGAGCCATCGTGACAAGCAAGCAATCCAACACACAAGCAAACAAGAGGCAAGCGAAAAAGAGGCGAACGGAAAAAGAGGGCGAATAAAACGGCAAGGGTGAAGTGGGGGAGAGGAAAACGAGAGGCAAATGGAAAATAATGTAATGCGAGGGATAATAGTTTGTGATGGGTACTTGGTATGTCTTGACTTGTGCGTAGACTCCCCGGCAACGGCGCTAGAAATCCTTCTTGCTGCCTCTTGAGCACTTTGTTGGTTTTCCCTTGAAGAGGAAAGGGTGATGCAGTAAACTAGCGTAAGTATTTCCCTCAGTTTTAGAGAACCAAGGTATCAATCCAGTAGGAGACTACGCTTGAGTCCCACGCACCTACACAAACAAATAAGAACCTCGCAACCAACGCGATAAAGGGGTTGTCAATCCCTTCGCGGTCACTTACGAGAGTGAGATCTGATAGATATGATAAGATAATATTTTTGGTATTTTTATGATAAAGAGAAATAAAGATGCAAAGTACAATAAACGGCAATAGAAATAGCTGAGTATTGGAAGATTAATATGATGGAAATTAGACCCGGGGGCCATAGGTTTCACTAGTGGCTTCTCTCAAGATAGCATAAGTATTACGGTGGGTGAACAAATTACTGTCGAGCAATTGATAGAATTGAGCATAGTTAGGAGAATATCTAGGTATGATCATGTATATAGGCATCACGTCCGTGAAAAGTAGACCGAAACGATTCTGCATCTACTACTATTACTCCACACATCGACCGCTATCCAGCATGCATCTAGAGTATTAAGTTCATCATAGCAGAGTAACGCTTTAAGCAAGATGACATGATGTAGAGGGATAAACTCATGCAATATGATATAAACCCCATCTTTTTATCCTCGATGGCAACAATACAATACGTGCCTTGCTGCCCCTGCTGTCACTGGGAAAGGACACCGCAAGATTGAACCCAAAGCTAAGCACTTCTCCCATTGCAAGAAAGATCAATCTAGTAGGCCAAACCAAACTGATAATTCGAAGAGACTTGCAAAGATAACCAATCATACATAAAAGAATTCAGAGAAGATTCAAATATTGTTCATGGATAATCTTGATCATAAACCCACAATTCACCGGATCTCGACAAACACACCGCAAAAAGAAGAGTTACATCAAATAGATCTCCAAGAGAATCGAGGAGAACTTTGTATTGAGATCCAAAGAGAGAGAAGAAGCCATCTAGCTAATAACTATGGACCCGAAGGTCTGAGGAAAACTACTCACACATCATCGGAGAGGCTATGGTGTTGATGTAAAAGCCCTCTGTGATCAATGCCCCCTCCGGCAGGACGTCGGAAAAGGCCCCAAGATGGGATCTCACGGGTACAGAAGGTTGTGGCGGTGGAATTAGGTTTTCTTGGTCGCTTCTGATGGTTTGGGGGTACGTAGGTATATATAGGAGGAAGAAGTAGGTCGGTGGAGCCACGAGGGGCCCACGAGAGTGGAGGGCGTGCCCTGGGGGGGTAGGCGCGCCCCCTACCTCATGGCTTCCTCTTCTGTTGCTTGACGTCCACTCCAAGTCCCTGGATCACGTTTGTTCCGAAAATCACGTTCCCGAAGGTTTCGTTCCGTTTGGACTCCATTTGATATTCCTTTTCTGCGAAACACTGAAATAGGCAAAAAAAACAATTTGGGCTGGGCCTCCGGTTAATAGGTTAGTCCCAAAAATAATATAAAAGTGTATAATAAAGCCCATTAAACATCCAAAACAGAATATATAATAGCATGGAACAATCAAAAATTATAGATACGTTGGAGACGTATCACACGACCGCACACAAAATGGTAGGGAAGCGGTGGCATCCCGCCGTGCCGAGTTCATCGCCGTTCACGACCTCACACCTACGTGGGCGGAATTTGAAGCTACCAAGGTCTAATGGGCGGTAGTGCAAGAGGCGGCCAAAGCCACATAGAGGGAGCGAAAAAGTCAGAAAGCACTCAAAAAAAGAGAGGCCTGCCGCCGCAAGAAAGAAGAGGACGCACGCGCTGCTGCGGAGAGGTCGGCGGAGATCCAAGCACGGTGGGGTGTCGCCGACAAAGCCGGGAAGGAGAACGACGATGTCTGGCCAGCATGTGAGAAGTAGTAGTACTAGTAGTTAGTGTGTTTGTCTGTGCCGCCTGTACGTTTGTTTAATTAATTATGAGCATGTACAAGTACTAGTTACAATTGTAGTTTTTAGAGCAAATTACCAGTACATTAGCCTAGACTCAATGGAAAAATTCCCATCCTATGCATCAAATGGCATCTCTTTCTCTATAGGAATTGAGATGCATGTCATCTCACTTCCTATGATTTTCATATTCCTATAAAATTCCTATCCTATGAACCAGGCCTCTGCTGGAGTAACTACTATAGCTAGCAGTACTGCTGGTACAGTAGTTTTCTTCAAGAAGCGGAATTCAACGAAGTCATGATGGTTCCTTCGTCCGAGCAACTTCATAGTGGGAAAGGTTGGGCATGTGATTTGAAGGCTCATTAGTCAATATTATTGCGGCGCGACGACCGGGGTGACTCTCCCTTGGAGTTCTGCATGCATGGCAAGTGGACCAGGATGGTCGACGTCCCACATGTTGGTGAACTAAAGTATTCTTTCCGATATCGAGGAGCAAGGAAACCGCGTGGTATAGTATCACTGCTGATTTATATTTATTTTTTATTTCTGATGAATGCTAGCGTTTCAACTCTTACAACGAAGGAGTGCCAAACACGACATGTGATGGATGTCCCACACGCTAGCGAAAGGAGTGGGACATGAACAGCGTGGTAGAGCGTCTCCACTTCTTCCACTTCTGGGTTGGAGACCACACGCAGTAGTACTAGTGGTATGAACGATACAAAGTGTGACCCGGAGAGAAAGACACGTCTAGTTGGAAGGTCTCGGGGCATACGCGTAAACAAATATAAAACCTAATATGTGCCTCCAATTAATATAGCAGTAGTAGAGTACTTAGGCACGTACATCATAACATCACCATGCATTGCACGTACAACATTTAGTGGTAGTAAGAGACAAATTCCTATATGCCATGCATGTTCATACTATTTGTGCCTTTCTACTTCACTTACTGCGCTACATTACTCAGGTTCGCACGTCCACTCCTGGGTACATGTCCTTCTCGTAGTTCCAGTCCCACGTGTTCTTCATAGATGGAATGATCCATAATTGTGGGCAACGGGAGTCCATATCATCGCAGTTAGTGTGGCTCCCCCCGATGGAGACTCATCCAAACTATGGCCAGCCTCAATGCGGAGCAGTCGCGTGCACCGGGAAGCGGCGCTCTCTCGGTCGTCGCGCTGCTTCAAAGCCGGCACCACTGAGAGGCCGCCTCCGCTCTGGCCGGGCATTAATGCGGCGCTGACGCTCCGGGGCGACGCTGACCGTTTCACGCGGGAAGCGTGCGGCGGCAAGGGAGGGGGTTGGGTCGGCCAGGGCGGTCAGACGCGGGCGTGTGGTGGTGGTATTGGTTTTGAACCGTTTCAGGTGTAGTACTGGTAGTTTGCAAAACTACTCCATTATTGCACTCAGTTTCCTAAGAAATTGTGGTAAAAACGTTACTCCACAGCCCGCTTCCCTTCTCCTTCCTCTTCCACCGCCCGCGCACGTCCGCGGGGAGCGACCGGTCAACCCTTATATAGCAGTGCTAGCACAAAAAGATGCATGCATGACCACTAAAATTTCCTTTCTCTTATCTCTATGAAATAAATGTGGCGTGAAACTCAAAGCCCTTTAAGTCCGAGTACAATGGAAATCATCGTCCTCCTACGGCTCCGCTTCTCCTGCGTTGTCATCCTCCTGTTCCAGCTCCATGTCATTGTTCTCCTCCTCTGGCTCCTCGTGCTGCTCCGCCTCCAACGCTTCCTCGTCCGGCTCCGGCTAGTCCGGACTCCGGAGGCAGGGCGGCTGCGATCCGGGCTTCGCGCCACCTCCAGATTAAAGCGCCTCTCCAGCGGGAGTATGGCGTATGTCGTTAACTTCGGCCGGGCCATGGCTATCGGGCAATGGCGACCAGAGAAAAGGCGGCGGGAGGGGAATGAATGCAGCTACTGTTTGGGTTCGCCGTTCGTCTTAAATAAATGCGCACCATCACGTGTACCCGCGGGTGGACAAATTGTAACATACGGGTCTGCTTAAGGGGGCGTCACGTAACTGGTGTGTGTGTGTGTGAGTGAGATTTTGAGAGACAGAGTGTGTGTGTGCGACTCTACTCTTCGGACATGTACTCAACCTTTTGCATCAGGATATAAGTATAATGGTATTACAGTTTAGCTAGTTATTTACATGGCCATGTTAACGTGGTTGTGTAAAAAATGTCACTTCCTCCTCATGATTTGCGTTATATAATTACTAGCAAGATGCACGTGCATTGCACGGAACATCAAGATGAATTTTTTTTACAAAACACCTATTGTGATTGACCCATGCAAGAGTAATCCCATGTGTAAAAACTAATGATATCTCGAGAATTTTATTGGAAAAATGGTATCTCGAGAATTTCATCAAAAATGAAAGAGGAGTGGGCGTGGTGGTGACTGGTCGTCGGACTGGGCGGAGGCATGGGGATGGACGGCGCCGGCAGGCGGCAGCGGCCACCATGCTAGATTGTTCCAGGGACTTCCTTTTTAAGTGCTCAGCAATGAGGTTGTGGGAGATAAGGATGAACGAGGCAAGGCCTTATCTGTAAATGTGGAGAGAGGTGGAGGTATGTTTTGTAAAATTGTCATAGTTTGCTTTCTATCCATCAGATATAGATTGGACAGTCTATATTACAAGATGGCAGGCACACCATTATCACCAACTCGGTTTTTTATAAGAGTAGAGATGAGAAGTTTGCTAACTACTAAAGTAAAGTGGAATTTGTCCATGTTATACAAGTAAATTAAGGTGATTGTTTATCAAACGGGTAAGGTTGGACGAAGGGTGGTAGGAACAAATGCTCCGCCTAGAGCATGTGTGTGTGAGATGGAGTCTTAGTGTGTGTGTGTGTGGGTGGGTGGGTGCATGCGTGTGTTTGTGTGTGTGTGTAACCCGGAGTCCTCGGTGGCAAAAGTAATTTAAGTGTGCGTGGCTTCATCGTAGAGAGGTGATGTGTATGGCAAAGGCCACCAACAAGGGGGTGCGAGAGAGAAAAGGCCCATAGAGAGGGAAGAGAAGGCGTGTGCACGTGAGAGGAGTCGACATCGAGAGAACGTGTTTGTTCGAGAGACACCGAGGAAAACTACTATATATCGATGGTGCATGTAGGCAGGAATTAAACGAAGGGATGATCTTATTGGTTTCGGGGATATAGGGGAAGAGTGAGAGGGGGTAGCTAGAAGGAGATTGTTAAGTGTGAGTGTGTGTTTTAACCATCCAGGCGGAAGTTATGTGCACACAAGAAGAGAACAATACGATGTGGGGTTAGGGCTGAGGGTAATTAACTACGTATGGAGACATAGGAGACCTTGAACATGCATGTGCGAGAGGTATACATGTATACGTGGGATGTGTGTGTGTGTGTGCGCGCGCGCACATGATCGAGATAAAAGAAAGAAGACATAAGTCATAAGATCAACGACATGGGAGAGATGGATCGGTATGACAATATGCATGCATGTGAGAGTGCGGGGAAGAAGGCCTGATAATTGAGCATGTGTTTTTGTCTTTAAGAGATAGTGGCGTGGGATGGAGCATGCATCTATGGCGAGCAGAGGGAGCGAGACACAAATATTGTGCAAAAGAGATCAACCTATAGATGCATGTATGGAGAGACAGATATAGTGTCCATGATAGGAAGCAAGAGTGCATGCGAGAAAAAAATGTTGACAGAGAAACTACAGATAGATACAGAGATAGAGATACTAGCTAGAGGGACATCAACTAGTTTGAGTGTTGGAGATGACCGCCGAGTGGTTCAGAGTGTACAAACTAATCATGGTTAGCCATGTCCCCGGTTATGGACAACTTGAGTATCTAGTACCTGGATTATCATGTGAATCTCATCACCATGTTATTTTTAATTAATTTTGTTGGGTTAATGATGAAATTTAATTGGGATTGAGATGTTGTCAACCATCTCAATGTTCAACAACCACCATGATAGTTAAATAAAATTTATTCCTTTGCAGTAGGAAAAAATTGGCTTTCCGCAAAACTTTAACCATAGAGCTTTCCACCAGCCATATATGCATGTAGTATAGCATTATTATGTTGATTGTTCTCTATGTGTTATTTTGCTAGCATATTCTATGTGCTGACTCATTTTCGGGCTGCAACATTTCATGTTGCAGACTTTTCAGACGACGAGTAAGGTGCTTTAGGTCGTGGTCTTATACTCAGTGATGCCGTTGGAGTTGATGGACTCACTTATCTTCCAAGTCTTCCGCTGTTATCGTATTTGGATGGCCTTAAGCCATATTTATCATACTTATTTCTCTTTGGAGATATTCGATGTAATAAGTGTGTGATTGCTACTCTGTTATAAATCCTCCATTTGTACTGTGCGTGTCAGCATTACTGATCCAGGGATGACACTGGTGCACAGCAGCACAGACCATTTGAGGTCTGGTCGCTACAGGGGCCAGCTCCTAGTAACCGGAGTGACCCCTGCATCCTCCATCTCTTGCTCAGACTTATCCCACTTAGGCATTGCCACCGCGTAGCCACCTGGCCCCAGCCTATGGAACTGCGTCTTTTTGCGGCATTGGCCTTGTTTTTTCTCGGCCATTCCTTAGATAATTCCGATTCCTTGAATTTCATGAAAGCGGGCCAGTGTTCTCTTTGCTTCTCCAGTGTTCCCTTGAATTCTGGAGTCTTCCTTTCTGCAGCAACGTAGTTGGCCCATACAGTTTTCTTGTGGGTGTTGAATGCAACTGCCATCTTCTTAAGAGCAGCGTCCTTGACTTTCTGCACATCTGCATCAGTGAAATAATCTGGTAGGGTGAAATGTTCCATCAGAGATTCCCAAAGCTTTTCTTTTGCTCTGTCATCGACCCAAGTAACATCTGGACATTTAGTTTTTGGATCTTTCCATTCTTGAATGGAGATCGGGAGTTGGTCCTTCACAAGAACTCCGCACTGACGAACGAACTTGTTCGCAATGTTCTTAGGCGTGAGGGGTTCGCCACTAGCTTTGATGGAATCGATGTTGTACTTTACACCCTCCTCCCTGACACAGCGACGCACCACCTCCGGCGGGGCCGGCTCCCTCTGCACCAAATGTGGCCCACGCGAACGCCACCAAAGGAGATCAGGGTCGACGACGGGACCCGGGTTCCTCACCAAGCGGTGAGCCCCTGAAGGTAGCACCTCCCAGTGCCAGCCCGGCGGAGCCCAGTCCCGGACATGGGTCCTCTGAAGCAGGACGTCATCGCGAACGGGTCGACGGCGAGGATGCGGGCCAGGCATCGTCGAGAAAAAACACTATACGCCGCAAAAGTAACATTTTTTAAATTATTGGATTGTGACTTATATGCAAATTCTAAATTTCTATAACTAAAATTATAAGAAACTAAAAACTAACATTTCTATAACATTTCTAACATTTCTATAACAATTTGAAATTAATCTAATCCATCTAGCTAAAACTAACATTTCTAAAATTTCTAAATTTCTATAATATTTCTAACATTTCTATAACAATTTGAAATTAATCTAATTCATCAAGCTAAAACTAACATTTCTAAAATTTCCAACATTTCTACATACTATTTGACATTAATCTAATCTAATTAATTAATTCATCTAAAAAATTTGTATAAAAAACAGAAAAAACAGAAAACAGAATCGTGTTTGTGTGTGTGTGCGTGTGTGTGCATGTGTGTGTGTGCGCGCGCGTGCACATGTGCACCTATGGCGCCGGCGGCGCAGCGGCTTCGATTGGAGGGTGGAGAGGGGCCCGGGAGAGGGGCTCACAGCGCGGGCGAGGGCGAGGCGACGGCGACGGCGAGGCGACGGCGACGGCGAGGCGACGGGACGGCGAGGCAGAGGGGACGGCGACAGCGACGGGGACGGCGATGGGGGCGGCGGCGATGATGATGGGGACGGCGACGAGGGGCGGCGGCGACGGGGCAGAGGAGAAGAAGCAGAGGGAGAACAAACTGACAAATTTTTTTGAAGGGTTTTCTTATATAGAACACCCCTTTGGTACCGGTTGGAGCCACCAACCGGTACTAAAGGTCTGTTTTGGCCAGACAAAGCGGCGGGAAGCGCACCCCCTTTAGTACCGGGTGGTGGCACCAACCGGTACTAAAGACCCCCTCTTTAGTACCAGTTGGAGCCACGACCCGGTACTAAAGGGGGTGCGCTGGCGGAGGTGCGGTGCGGCAAGTTTAGTCCCACCTCGCTAGCCGAGGGGAGTCCGCACTGGTTTATAAGCCCCAGTGCGGTAGCTCTCTCGAGCTCCTCTCCAAAGCAGGCCTACTGGGCCTACCTGTTCTATGCTGCCCTGTGGGCCTACTGGGCCTTTGCGAGCCTGCATCCTGGCCCAACAACACGTTGGGTTTCTAGTCGTATGCAGGCCGCTGTGGCCTAGTAGGCGGACTTTTTATTTTCTTATTTTTTTTGCTTTATTTATTTTTGTTTTATTTATTTTTGAGTTGTTTTTTGCTGTATTTAGAGTTTCTTTGTGAATATTTTTGCTTTAGGTACAAAAAATAACAAACTTTCTGTTAGTGCCGGTAGTTTTCAAATTTGAATAGTTTAAATTTTGAATTATTTGAAATTTGTGTGAATCACTAGTTTGTGAATACCTTAACTTCGAAAATAGATTTTTCAGTATTCATTTTTCTTATGTTTAATATTAGTGTGTTTTATCATTATATTCAATTTGGTAATGCTTAGGTTATTTAAAAAATGAAATGCCTTTGTAACAGATGAGTTTTCGTCCGAAACCCTGATACTTCGAAAGAGATTGTCCATTTTGTACATGAAGTGCATCTAGTTTTTGCGTTAACCCTCTCTACTTTTTTGCACATGCTATGTGGGTGAAATTATGATACCATGCCAACTTTCAACCTTTTCTGAGTTCATTTGAAGTGCTTTTCAATTTCAGGGTCATTTAGCTGGAAAAAAATCAGTAAATGCATGAAAGAATTTGTTTGCACATAAAATTTCTTCGCATTTGAAATGCCAAAACACATAACTACCCTAACTATTACAGAGATTCCCTCTTGGGTGTGAAACACAGAAGAAAGTGATGATAGTGAAGTCGATCACATCCCAGATCTTTGGGTGTGAAACTTTTTCTTCGTGTGTGTCCCTTTGCGCCGTAGCCATGGAAAATCTTCATCATTTAACTGGATGCTCGGGTCAATATTCACTGTGAATGGAGCAATTTCATCAAACTTTTCATAATCTTCTGACATGTCTGTCTCGTCATCCACTCCCACGATGTTTCTCTTCCCAGAAAGAACTATGTGGCACTTTGGCTCATCGTATGATGCATTCGCTTCCTTATCTTTTCTTTTTCTCGGCTTGGTAGACATGTCCTTCACATAGAAAACATGTGCCACATCATTGGCTAGGACGAATGGTTCGTCTGCATACACAAGATTGTTGAGATCCACTGTTGTCATTATGTACTGCGGGTCTTCCATTACCCCACCGCGTGTCATATTGACCCATTTGCACCGAAACAAAGGGACCTTCAAACCACGTCCGTAGTCAAGTTCCCATATGTCCTCTATGTAACCATAATATGTTTCCTTTCCCGTCTTGGTTGTTGCATAAAAGCGGACACCACTGTTTTGGTTGGTGCTCTTCTTATCTTGGGCGATCGTGTACAATGTATTACCATTTATCTCGTACCCTTTGAAAGTCATTATATTCGAAGATGGTAACTGGGACAGCGAGTGCAGGTCATCTTCAATAGAGGCATCATGCATGGTACATGTCTGCAACCAGCCGGTGAAACTCCTGGTTTGTTCACGTGTAATCCAGTCATCAGACCGCTCCGGGTGTTTGGAGCGTAGAAAATTCTTGTGTTCGTCCATATACGGAGCCACCAAGGCGGAATTCTGTAGAACTGTGTAGTGTGCTTCAGTGAGAGAATGTCCGTCCATACATATTATTTGATTCCCTCCTAGCGTGCCTTTTCCATCCATTCTGCCCTTATGCCGCGATTCAGGAACACCAATCGGCTTAAGGTCAGGAATAAAGTCAATACAAAACTCAATGACCTCCTCATTTTCATGGCCCTTGGAGATGCTTCCTTCTGGCCTAGCACGGTTATGAACATATTTCTTTAAGACTCTCATGAACCTCTCAAAGGGGAACATATTGTGTAGAAATACAGGACCCAAAACGTTAATCTCTTCGCATAGGTGAACTAGGACGTGTGTCATGATGTTGAAGAAGGATGGTGGGAACACCAACTCGAAACTGACAAGACATTGCACCAAATCATTCTCTAACCTTGGTATGATTTCTGGATCGATTACCTTCTGAGAGATTGCATTGAGGAATGCACATAGCTTCACAATGGCTAATCGAACATTATTCCGGTACAAGCCCCCTCAATGCAACCGGAAGCAGTTGCGTCATAATCACGTGGCAGTCATGAGACTTTAGGTTCTGGAAGTTTTTCTCTGCCATGTTTATTATTCCCTTTATATTCGACGAGAAGCCAGACGGTACCTTAATACTGAGCAGGCATTCAAAGAAGATTTCCTTCTCTTCTTTGGTAAGAGCATAGCTGGCATGACCCTGATGTATGCCGTCTTTTCCGTGCATACGTTGTTGGTCCTCATGTGCCTCAGGTGTATCTTTTGTCTTCCCATACACGCCCAAGAAGCCAAGCAGGGTCACGCAAAGATTCTTCGTCACGTGCATCACGTCGATTGCGGAGCGGACCTCTAGGTCTTTCCAATAGGGCAGGTCCCAGAATATAGATTTCTTCTTCCACATGGGTGCACGTCCGTCAGCGTCATTCGGAACAGGTTGTCCGCCACGACCCTTTCCAAAGACTACCTTCAAATCCTTGACCATATCATGTACATCAGCACCAGTACGGTGGCGAGGCTTCGTCCGGTGATCTGCCTCACCTTTGAAATGCTTGCCTTTCTTTCTTACGGGATGCCTGCTCGGAAGAAATCGACGATGTCCCAGGTACACATTCTTCCTACAATTGTCCAAATATATACTGTCGGTATCATCCAAACAGTGCGTGCATGCACGGTATCCCTTGTTTGTCTGTCCTGAAAGGTTACTGAGAGCAGGACAATCATTGATGGTCACGAACAGCAACGCCTTTAGGTCAAATTCTTCCTGTCTGTGCTCATCCCACGCACGTACACATGTTCCATTGCACAGCTGTAAGAGTTCTTCAACTAATGGCCTTAGGTACACATCAATGCCGTTGATGGGTTGCTTAGGGCCTTGGATGAGCACTGGCATCATAATGAACTTCCGCTTCATGCACAACCAAGGAGGAAGGTTATACAAACATAGAGTCACAGGCCAGGTGCTATGGTTGCTGCTCTGCTCCCCAAAAGGATTAATGCCATCTGAGCTTAGACCAAACCATACGTTCCTTGCGTCACCTGCAAACTCCTCCCAGTACTTTCTCTCGATTTTTCTCCACTGCGGCCCGTCAGCGGGTACTCTCAACTTTCCGTCTTTCTTACGGTCTTCTCTGCGCCATCGCATCGCCTTGGCATGCTCTTTGTTTTGGAACAAATGTTTCAACCGTGGTATTATAGGAGCATTCCACATCACCTTGGCAGGAATCTTCTTCCTGGGGCGCTCGCCCTTGACATCACCAGGGTCGTCGCGGCTGATCTTATAGCGCAATGCACCACATACCGGGCAAGCTTTCAAATCCTCGTACTCACCGCGGTAGAGGATGCAGTCATTAGGGCATGCATGTATCTTCTGCACCTCTAGCCCTAGAGGGCAGACATCCTTCTTTGCTTCATATGTACTCTCGGGCAATTCGTTGTCCTTTGGAAGCATATTCTTTATCATTACCAGCAACTTTCCAAATCCCTTGTCAGATACACCATTCTCTGCCTTCCATTGCAGCAATTCCAGTGTGGTGCCCAACTTTTTCTTGTCAGCTTCGTAATTCGGGTACAACAATTTCTTGTGATCCTCTAACATGCGCTGCAACTTCTTCTCCAAATCACTTGCGCAGTTTCTCTTTGCATCGGCAATGGCCCGACCTAGATCATCAGCGGGCTCATCTGATGCCTCTTCTTCAGCTTCTTCCCGCATTGCCGGCTCAGCTTCTTCCCCCATTGTTGTATCATCGTATTCAGGGAACCCATGGCTAGGATAGCTATCGTCGTCCTCTTCTTCTTCATTGTCTTCCATCATAACCCCTCTTTCTCCGTGCTTGGTCCAAACATTATAGTGGGGCATGAAACCGGACTCAAACAGGTGGACGTGAATGGTTCTTGATGTAGAGTAATTGTGATCATTCTTACAACCAGCACATGGACAAGGCATAAAACCATCTGCCCGCTTGTTTGCCTCAGCAGCAAGCAGAAAAGTATGCACGCCATTAATGAACTCGGGAGAGCATCGGTCATCATACATCCATTGTCGGCTCATCTTCATTACACAACACCGAAAATACCAAATTAATACAAGTTAATACATATATATAGTTCATACAACACTTAAATGCAACAAACAAATAACTCTCTAGCTAAAGCATTTAAATGCAACAACAAATGCAATCAAGATCGCAACTAAGGTAACAATTGATCCAACAACATAATGATACCAAGCCTCACTATCAATGGCATATTTTCTAATCTTTCTAATCTTCAAGCGCATTTTCTCCATCTTGATCTTGTGATCATCGACGACATCGGCAACATGCAACTCCAATTCCATCTTCTCCCCCTCAATTCTTTTCACTTTTTCTTTCAAATACTCGTTTTCTCTTTCAACTAAATTTAACCTCTCGACAATAGGGTCGGTTGGAATTTCCGGTTCACATACCTCCTAGATAAAAATATCTATGTCAACTTGATGGGCATAATTTGTCATAAACAAGAAATGCAACAACTAGTTTTAAAAGAGAATATACCACATCCGAATCATAACAAGGACGAGGGCCGACGGGGACGGATATCAAAACCATGGCACTATGTATAACAAACAACATACGGGTAAGATAATTATACGAGTAACTATATATCCAAATCACACAAACATCAATTTGGTAATGTAAAACATTCATGAACAAGAGGCTCACCACAAGGTGGTGCCGGCGACGGGACGGTGCGGGTGATCGATGGTGGTTACGACAGAGATTTAGAAGGCACTAAGTAAACCACACCTACATATGCAAACTAAGTGTTATGTTTGACCTCAAATTGCATATAAATCAAATACTAGCACATATAATTCCTCCCAAATTACTAAACTCACAAATCAATCACTATACAAAGCATTGCAAGAGCTAATCTAGCAATGAGAGATGAAAGGACAAAGTTGCTAACCTTTGTGATCATTTGAATGGATGGGGGCCTTCAAATCTTGACAAATTTTGGACAAAATGTGTGATGAGCTTGAGAGGAAGAGGGGAAGAACAGAGAGGAGAGGGGAAAGGGGAAGAACAGAGCGAGCTCAGGTGGACGAAGGGTTTATGTAGGACGACCTTTAGTACCGGTTCGTGACACAAACCGGTACTAAAGGTGCTGGAGGGGCCCCAGACTGACAACATCCTGCCACCACTCACTTTAGTACCGGTTCGTGGCACGAACCAGTGCTAAAGGTTCACCACGAACCGGTACTAATGAGAGCGGCCGGCTAGCCGTTGGAACCGGCACTAATGCACACATTAGTGCCGGCTCAAAATCAAACTGGCACTAATGTGCTTCACATTTGACCCTTTTTCTACTAGTGTGTGGTGAGACTACCAACAACAGCACAATGTCATATCCTGCTATGTCTCAACTATAAACAATGCCATATTATATTAATGTTATTTAAATTGTGTCTCTTTATTTACCAATCTGAAATGGTATAAATTGATAGTACACTCACCATTCATGCTTATATGTTGTTTAGAACTACATATATGCTTGTGTTCTTGATCTGTAATCCAGTGGTCTGGTGAAGCTGGCCGCTCCTGCACAATGCCATTTCCTGCCGTCTTAACTATGAACAATGTCTATTATGTTAATGCTATTTTAAACCATGTCTCTTTATTTTTGACAAAGAAATGAGATGAATTGACAGCGCTGATGCTTATACGTGCAAAACCTATTATCTACCTACTTGTTTCTCTTTCAGGGTGACAACACTACTGCTAGGAAGAACTGTCACAATGATAGTGAGACGGACCCATTGGTTGTCCCTCTAACACATATTCCATAGTAGAAGGCAAAACATCTTGAGGGTAGGGATACAACCACGAAGTCACATCTTGATGTAGTGTCAAACTTACTCAGTGACACAAGCTCGATGAAGTCGCCCCCTGAATCTATTCGACTTCTTCAGTCTGAAATTCAAGCAGAAAAACATGCTTCCGCTCAAATCCGACTGGAACTCCAATCTCTATGAAAGATTAACCATAAGTACAGGACGTTTTGTGATGCTATGAAGCTTAAGTTGGTGGATATGAGCGCCAAATAAGCGCAGTCTCATCAGGTTGCTAAGCTGCTTGCACTGCAGTTCCTGGGCCGGGCTAACCTTTCTTGAACTGTGTTGAAGTGTTATCGATTCAGTCTATTATTTTGTCCGCCTGTTAACTTCCACCGGTGGCGACCTGCCCAGTTTATGTAATCTGTTGTCTGGTTGCCCTTTATTATCACTCGCGGTGAACTTTTATGCCCAGGAGATGTAATATGCTGTAATTTCTTTGTTGTATAGTCAAGGTTTACTCTTCGTCATGATGTTGTAGTTTATTTGTTGTTTCTACTGTCGTTGCTTTGAGAGAAGGTCGTAATCTTCGATCGGTGCGCAATGAGCCAATAGGTTAGGTTTATAAAATAATAATTTCTGTACTAAAACTGGTCGGTCGCCAATCGCTAGTACGGGCCGAACCATGGGCCTACAATCATCTTGGGCCATTACTTTGGTCTAGTCTTAATCTGGCCCACTATTAGTTTTTGGCCTTTAAAAGGCGGAGTAAACCGCCTGCCTTAATTGGGCCGGAAAATTAAATAGGCTTTTAACAGATTGAAATGTTTTTGGGCCTTGGCTGACCCAATTACATGACGGGCGGGAAGCAGGCCGGATGTATAACGGGTCTAAATTAGGCCCAACACTCTCAAGGGCCTTGATATGTCTCCAACGTATCTACTTTTCCTAATGCTTTTCCTCTTGTTTTGGACTCTAATTTGCATGATTTGAATGAAACTAACCCCAGACTGACGCTGTTTTCGGCAGAACTACCATGGTGTTGTTTTTGTGCAGAAATAAAAGTTCTCGGAATGGAATGAAACTTTGCGAGGAATTTTTATATAATATATAAGAATTTCTGGAGCCAAGACCTACCGGAGAGGGGCCCCTAGGTGGGCACAACCCACCAGGGCGCGCCCCCCTCTCCTGGTGGCCCCGCAGACCCTGAAACCAACGCTATGAAATCCTATTTTTCCAGAAAAAAACCAGGGAGAAAGAATTATCATGATCCACGAGACGGAGCCGCCGCCAAGACCTGTTCTTCCTCGGGAGGGCAGATCTGGAGTCCGTTTGGGGCTCCGGAGAGGGGGACCTTCGTTCTTCGTCATCACCAACCCTTCTCCATCGCCAATTCCATGATGCTCCCCACGGGGAGTGAGGAATTCCTTTGTAGGCTCGCTGGTCAGTGAGGAGTTGGATGAGATTCATCATGTAATCGAGTTAGTTTTGTTAGGGCTTGATCCCTAGTATCGACTATGTTCTTAGATTGAAGTTGCTATGACCTTGCCATGCTCAATGCTTGTCACTTTGGGCCCGGGTGCCATGAACTCAGATCTGAACCGTTTATGTTATCACCATTATATCCATGTTCTAGATCCGATCTTGCAAGTTATAGTCACCTACTATGTGTTATGATCCGGTAACCCCGGAGTGACAATAAACGGGACTTCTTCTGGTGATTACCGTAGTTTGAGGAGTTCATGTATTCACTATGTGTTAATGCTTTGTTCCAGTTCTCTATTAAAAGGAGGCCTTAATATCCCTTAGTTTCCAATATGGACCCCGCTGCCATGGGAGGGTAGGACAAAAGATGTCATGCAAGTTCTTTCATAAGCACGTATGACTATATACGGAATACATGCCTACATTATATCGATGAACTAGAGCTAGTGCCGCATCGCCCTAGGTTATAACTGTCTCATGATGAATATCATCCAACAAGTCACCGATCCAATGCCTACGAATTTATCTTATATTGTTTCTGCTAAGTTACTACTGCTATCATCACTGTTACACTTGCTAGAAAATTACTGCTATCACTGTTACTGTTAGTATTGTTGCTGTCACTACTATCAAAATTATCAAACTAGTTTGCTACTGATCACTTTGCTGCAGATAAGTAATCTCCAGGTGTGGTTGAATTGACAACTCAGCTGCTAATACCTTCAAATATTCTTTGGCTCCCCTTGTGTTGAATCTATAAATTTGGGTTGAATACTCTACCCTCGAAAACTATTGCGATCCCCTATACTTGTGGGTTATCAAGACCTTTTTATGGCGCCGTTGCCGGGGAGCATAGCTATATTTGTTGAGTCACTTGGGATTATTATCATATTATCACTATGAAGAACCTGAAGGATCGTAAGACTAAGATATTTCCCTCAAGTACGAGGGGAGGTAAGAAACTGCCGTCCAGTTCTGCTTTAGATTCATCTTCTGTTATGAGTAAACTTGCAACACCACCACATGCTATCAATTCTAATATGTTGCAAGTTATTGATGATGCTACTTCTACTATGGATAATGCTTATGATGATGCTAGTACCTTGCTTGATAATAATGATGTGCCACTTGGTGACTTTCTTGATGAACAAATTGCTAGAGTAATCCAACATGATGTTGTTGAATCTGATGATGAGCTTGAAATTGAAACTCTTGAAACACCTGTTAGAACTAGTCCTCCTAGATATGAATTGCCTAAGGTACCGGAAGGTTATATTATGAGTGAAGAAACAACTAGAGATATTCTTGCTTGTAAGGATAGAGATGATCTAGAGAAATTATTACACAAGTATAAAGAAAAATCTCTGAATGCTAGAATGAAATGTGATCCTAAGTTTGCTACTTCACCTATCTTTATTGATGATAAGGATTATGAATTCTCTGTCGACCCAGAGTTAATTACTTTGGTTGAATCTGATCGTTTCCATGGTTGTGAAACTGAAACTGTTGTGGCACATCTTACTAAGTTGAATGATATAGCCACCCTTTTTACTCATGATGAGAAAACTCGCTAGTACTTTATTCTCAAATTATTTCCTTTCTCATTAAAGGCTGATGCTAAAGCTTGGTACAATACTCTTGCTCCTGGTTGTGTGCGTAGTCCCTAGGATATGATTTATTACTTCTCTGAAAAATATTTTCCTGCTCATAAGAAACAAGCTGCCTTACAGGAAATATTTAACTTTGTTCAAACTAAAGAAGAGAGTCTCCCACAAGCTTGGGGGAGGCTTTGCTAGTTACTTAATGCTTTGCCTGATCATCCTCTTAAGAATAATGAAATACTTGATATCTTCTATAATGGACTAACCGATGCTTCTAGGGACTTCCTAGATAGTTGTGCTGGTTGTGTTTTCAGGGAAAGAACTGTTGGACAAGCTAAAGAATTATTAAATAATATATTGAAAAAATATGATGATTGGACTCTTCCTAAACCACCGGCTAAACCCACTCCAAAGAGGAGGGGTATATTATATCTCAGTCCTGAAGATATGCAAGAGGCAAAGAAATCGATGAAGGAAAAAGTTATTAAAGCTGAGGATGTTAAAAATTTACCTCCTATTGAAGAAATACATGGGCTTAATACACCACCATTGCCTAAGGTGGTAGAGGTAAATTCTCTAATGAAGTTCAATGAAAATGATAAGCCTCACAATATGCATCCTAGCCAATGCCTTTATGAGTTTGAAAACTACATTAGAAAACAAGATCACTTCAATGCAAATGTTATGAAACAATTGAAATATAATTCTAATATGATTGCTCGCTTGAGTGACTTGTTATTTAGAATATCAAATGATGTTAGAGGTGTTGGAAAGCCTGCTTCTATGGTTCAAACTCAGTTAGAACAAGGTTCTAAATCTCAAAGAGAATTACTTGATGAAATGAATCATAATATAAATGACTTTGCTGTTAGAGTTGCAACTAGGGGAGGTAAAATGACTCAGGAACCACTTTATCCCGAGGGACACCCTAAAAGAATCGAACAAGATTCACAAAGAGTTAACACTTATGCACTTAGTCCTTCTAGAAAGAAAAATAAGAAGAAAAATGATAGGACTTTGCATACTTCTAGTGAACCTGAAATAGAAAAACATCTTGATAATGATAATGGAATTTCTATCTCAGATGCTGAAACTCAATCTGGTAATGAAAACTCACCTAGTGATAATGAAAAAGATAATGATGAGGTTCATGAAGACACTCAAACAAATAATAAAGAAACAGATAATGATGTTGAGATAGAACCACTTGTTGATCTTGATAACCCACAACCTAAGAATAAAAGGTATGATAAAAGAGACTTCATTGCTAGAAAACACGGTAAAGAAAGAGAACTGTGGGTTCAAAAACCTATGCCTTTTCCATCCAAGTCAACTAAAAAGAAAGATGATGAAGAATTTGAACGCTTTGCTGAAACGCTGAGGCCAGTCTTTTTGCGTACTCGCTTGACTGACATCTTGAAAATGCCTCCTTATGCAAAGTATATGAAAGACATCATCACAAATAAGAGAAAAATACCGGAAGCTGAAATCTCCACTATGCTTGCTAATTATACTTTTAAAGATGGAGTACCTAAGAAACTTGGAGATCCGGGAATACCAACTATACCATGCTCCATCAAAAAGAATTATGTGAAAACGGCTTTGTGTGATTTAGGAGCTGGTGTTAGTGTTATGCCTTTCTCTTTATATAAAAGACTTGATTTGAATAAACTCACACCTACTGAAATATGTTTGCAAATGGCTGACAAATCAACTGCCATACCCATCGGTATCTGTGAGGATGTGCCCGTTGTTGTTGCTAATGTTACTATTTTGACTGACTTTGTTATACTTGAGATGCCCGAGGACGACAACATGTCGATTATCCTTGGTAGACCCTTCTTGAATACTGCAGGGGCTGTTATTGATTGCAATAAAAGCAAGGTCACTTTTCATATCAATGGTAATGAGCATACGGTGCACTTTCCGCAGAAACAATTCCAAGTGAATGGTATTAATGTTATTGAAAAATCTCCGACAATCACTATTGGAAGTTTTCAAATACCTCTACCTACTGTCAAAAAGAAATATGAATGCTTATTGTTGGGGAAATGCATATCCCATTGAGGTAACTTAGTGATTTGCAAAAGTTCTTCGGTTTCATGCTAATCGAAAGTGGTTGTTAATAAGACCTGATCAACCTTATTAATGAATCATTTTTGAGCGGTATGAAGTTGATGAATTTAGTAAGCACTACCTTCTGTCCCTTACTTTTGTTTTCTGTTTTTAGTAGTTAAATACAATAAAATGCCATGTTTTGTCTGTTTCCTGAATTTCCCGTGCAATAAAAAATGACCCAAAAATAAAAGTTCTCACAATGCCCTGAAAATTTAATACGATTTTTTCTCAATATTTCTGAATTTCTGGTGCAAATAATATCAGAGGGAGGTGCACCAGGTGGGCACAGCCCACCTGCGCGCGCCAGGACCCCTAGGCGCGCCTTGGTGGGTTGTGGTCCCCACGTGGGCCCCCTCACTTATCCGTTCAGCCCACTTCATCACTCACCTCCAGAAAAAGATCTCCATAGCTCTCTCTCTCCCGTGTTCTTCCCCTCAAACCCGCAGATTTTGATCTCTTTGCTCGAAGCTCCGTTTCTGAAACTGTTTGGGGGGATTGTTGCTTGGTATGGGACTCCACCATTTGTCCAATTAGTTTTTGTTTTAGTGGTTTATATTCTGAATAATTAGCTACTCTTGGTGCTGCTGTAGATGAGCTTGCATATTGAATTCTTAGAGTTCTAAGTAGTTTGAATGCTGGCTATGGCCTCTATGTATCCCTACGAGTAGTTGTTACCAGTTTATTGAGGTTTTGTTGACAAATTTTTGTCACCCAAAACTTTTCAGAAAATTGTACGCGAACATGATGAACTTGTTTGGAAGGAGTTCTTCGAGGAGGAGATCCTCGGGGGCATCTTCTAGTGACAGTTCCGCTCGCCGGTCTTATGTTGAACCAAGTGAAAGTTCTACTCGAGATGCCGCCACCAAAACATGCTTATGGCCTTGCGATGAGTATATGATGGATGTGGGTATTAAGGAGGAATTTGAGCAATATGTTCACAATGCCGGTCTCGGCCCCTACCTTTCAGATAAGTGCGAACAACGCCGTCTTCTCACTGAATCATTTGTTAAAGGGTTTAAATTCATTCCTCGTGAGTCTAGGGTGTCGTTTATGCTTTATGATAATCCATTTACCATCCCACTAGAGAATTTTGCTTACCACTGCAAACTCCCGTTCTGGGGTTCGCTTGACGAACCGCCAAGGGCTGAATACCAAACATTCTTAACTAGTCTTTGCTATGGTGAGACGAGGGGTGTGACACAAGGTAGAATAAAGAGCATTCATTTTCCCGCAATTCAGTACTTTGCATTATTTAATGGGAAAGTAGTAGGCAAGCAAGACTGTAGTATACTCTGTGCTCCGGACTTGAGCCTCATTCACACTGCTCTCACTGGTGAAAGGAATTATAACCTTGGAGCAATTGTTGCACGCAGACTTCAGCACAACGCTAACAGTGGCTATTTCTACGGTGGAATTTATGCCATGCGTTTAGCACGAGGGCTGGGTGTTTCACCTTTGCCCTTTGATCCTATCCTACCCACGCAGTATTTAGATTTTGACACGTTAAAAGAACATAAGATTCTCAAGGGAAAGGTTGATAACTTCACTTATAATCTATTGTTTAACCAAAAATCTGTTGTGCACACATATTTGCCTGCGCCTGCTCTTTTTGACCATCACAGCAAAGGAAGATATTTTGTTCTTGAGAGCGAGGCCCGAGCTCACAACGCAACGGTGGAGGCAGCACGGCAGGCTAAGGCGTCCGCACTGAGAGCCTCCGTGAGCTACCACGCCAACTACTACCCAGGCTACTGATCAACTACCAAGTTAGGCCAAAAGCCTAAGCTTGGGGGAGTACGTGTTTCCACCGACTTTACATTCATGTTCACTTAATTCACTTGTCGGTGTTCATGCTTTTTCATTATATCATCCATGCTTAAATTTATTTTCGTGCTTTCTTCTTGTGTGTTTGAAAAACTTTAGAAAAACCAAAAAAATTAGTTGTAATAGTTTACTTTCTATGCATGCTTAGTAGTAGCACTAAAAAGAAAACCCAAAAAGTTTCCATATTCTTCTTTTGCTTGTTGGGAGCTTTCCCGTGTAAGTAGTTTTTCTCGTTTTTGCTTTTCCCTTTTATTTGCCTTTTCAAGAAAACCAAAAACTCCAAAAATATTTCAGTGTGTTTCTCTGAATTTCTTTTCCTTTTTATTCGAGTTGTACCAAGGAGAAGACCACGATGAAAATGTTGAGTGGCTCTCATATGAATAATTGTCAAACTAACAAAGAGCACATTTTACCTTGTCTTCTCCTGTTGAATAAAATGTTTGCAGATTCTAGCTTAGTCCACGACACTCTTGCACTATTATTATTTTCACATCGTTCGGTCGTGCAAGTGAAAGTCAATAATGACGTTATTCGATGAGCTGGTCGTGGCAGAGAGAAACTGGTATGAACTCGACTTGTTCTGTTTGTGTAAATATGTTTAGTCTAGTATCCATGATTCAGCCCATTATGATTAAACATGTTTGCAATGACAATTAGAGATTATAGTTTCTCATGCCATGCATAAGTAGCTAGGAGTGGATAATGATTTATCTTGGATGTCAACATTGCGTTAAAATGATTGTGATGTAGTATGATGATATGGTATCCTCCTCTGAATGTTCGAGTGGCTTGACTTGGCACATGTTCATGCATGTAGTTGAGTCAAAACCAACATAGCCTCTATGATATTTATGTTCATGGTGTTCATATCCTACTCATGCTAGTGTCCAATGTTACTTATGCATAATGCATGTTTATGATCGTTGTTGCTCTCTAGCTGGCCGCTTCTCAATCTAATTGCTAGCCTTTGCCTATACTAAGTGGGAATTCTGCTTGTACATCAAAAACCTTGAACCCAAAGTTATTCCAGATGAGCCCACCAAACCTACCTATATGCGGTATTACCCTGTCATTGCATGTGCCACCTCAAAAAACTTCTAAATAAATATCCGTTTTGTATGCCTAGATCGTTCATGGAACGACAGGAGGTGGTCGGTATCTTCCATGCTAAGCAGGTTATTCTCAGGTCGAGTGTTTATTCACTCGCCATCGCACGAGAAAAGGGAGGTAATAGGGATGCCCAGTCCCAAACTGCAAACTGAAAAAGAGTTAATCTCTCAAATAATCAAACAAAAACTCCTAATGGAATCAAAACCTTTACTTTTATCGCTTGGGAACTGCCACTAGCGTCCTTAGCATGGAAGATATTGATAACTGATGGTCGTGAAGTAAATGAGAAGGGTGCATGTCTCAAAATATCATTTACCTCTATTTTAAAAATTGAGCTCTGGCACCTCTCCAAATCACTTCTTCCCTCTGCGAAGGGATTATCTATTTACTTTTATGTTGTGTCATCACCTACTAAAACAAGCGCTAGAACCTGAGAGCACAGCTGTCATGACTTATGCATTGTGTGTAGCTAATGTTGGGTGCATCATGACTGGATCTTTTCTACCATGAATTACAATGTTTCGTCACTGCTTGAACATCGAAGGTGCTTTGCATTTATGTTTTGCGGTCTCAAAAAGGGCTAGCGAGATACCACTATTGTCATCTTATATCATGGTTGTTTTGACAACGTGTTGCCATTTGAGATATCTTATTATTGCTCGCTAGCTGATTATGTCATTGATATGAGTCATTATAATCTTTAAGAGTTATAGTCGGCATGGTTAGTTATAATGTTGGCTGAAAACCTGAGTGCTGTTTAAGCTTATTTATGCAAACAAGAGAAAAAGAGTTCATAAAAGTTTTTCTTTTTCACTTTCAGTTTATCAATTGAATTGCTTGAGGGCAAGCAAAGGTTTAAGCTTGGGGGAGTTGATACGTCTCCAACGTATCTACTTTTCCTAAGGCTTTTCCTCTTGTTTTGGACTCTAATTTGCATGATTTGAATGAAACTAACCCCGGACTGACGCTGTTTTCAGCAGAACTACCATGGTGTTTTTTTGTGCACAAATAAAAGTTCTCGGAATGGAACGAAAATTTGCAAGGAATTTTTATATAATATATAAGAATTTCTGGAGCCAAGACCTACTAGAGAGGTGCCCCTGGGTGGGCACAACCCACCAGGGCGTGCCCCCCCTCTCCTAGCGCCCCCAGGTGGGTTGTCCCCACCTGGTGGCCCCGCAGACCCTGAAACCGACGCTATAAAATCCTATTTTTCCAGAAAAACCAGGGAGAAATAATTATCGCGATCCACGAGACGGAGCCGCCGCCAAGCCCTGTTCTTCCTCGGGAGGGCAGATCTGGAGTCCGTTTGGGGCTCCGGAGAGGGGGACCTTCGTTCTTCGTCATCACCAACCCTTCTCCATCGGCAATTCCATGATGCTCCGCACGGGGAGTGAGTAATTCCTTCATAGGCTCTCTGGTCGGTGAGGAGTTGGATGAGATTCATCATGTAATCGAGTTAGTTTCGTTAGGGCTTGATCCCTAGTATCCACTATGTTCTTAGATTGATGTTGCTATGACCTTGCCATGCTTAATGCTTGTCACTTTGGGCCCGGGTGCCATGAACTCAGATCTGAACCGTTTATGTTATCACCATTATATCCATGTTCTAGATCCGATCTTGCAAGTTATAGTCACCTACTACGTGTTATGATCCGGCAACCCGGAGTGACAATAACCGGGACTTCTCCGGTGATGACCGTAGTTTGAGGAGTTCATGTATTCACTATGTGTTAATGCTTTGTTCCGGTTCTCTATTAAAAGGAGGCCTTAATATCCCTTAGTTTCCAATATGGACCGCGCTGCCACGGGAGGGTAGGACAAAAGATGTCATGCAAGTTCTTTCATAAGCACGTATGACTATATACGGAATACATGCATACATTATATCGATGAACTAGAGCTAGTGCCGTATCGCCCTAGGTTATAACTGTCTCATGATGAATATCATCCAACAAGTCACTCATCCAATGCCTGCGAATTTATCTTATATTGTTTCTGCTAAGTTACTACTGCTATCATCACTGTTACACTTGCTACAAAATTACTGCTATCACTGCTACTGTTACTATTGTTGCTGTCACTACTATCAAAACTATCAAACTACTTTGCTACTGATCACTTTGCTACAGATAATTAATCTCCAGGTGTGGTTGAATTGACAACTCAGCTGCTAATACCTTCAAATATTCTTTGGCTCCCCTTGTGTCGAATCTATAAATTTGGGTTGAATACTCTACCCTCGAAAACTGTTGTGATCCCCTATACTTGTGGGTTATCAGGCCTTTAACGGGCTGATAGGCAGTTTGGGCTAGAATGTATCCACGAAGACTATGGGCTGTTAAGAGGCCGAAAGTAACTACGGACCATAATTAGGCCCACGTGCAACTCAGGCCTTTAAATGGCCGAAAGTGAAACCGGGCCGAAAGAGCCCATATATAGACAGGGCCATTGACAGGCCGAAACTAGTATTGGGTCGAACTATTAAACGGGCCATTAAGAGGCCGAAGAGCAAATCAGGCCGCCAATGGGCCCAATGGCACAGTAGCTATTAAAAGGGTCATATCTGTAATGGGCCGTAATTTGGCCCAAGAAATAAAATTCAGTTAACAAGCCGAATTGGTGTGGACCGTAATTTGGCCCAAACTATTGCAGGATGTTAACGCGCCGGATCTAACATGGGCCATAAACTAGCCCAGAATATTGCAGTCATTTAATGTCCCGTATCTGATGTGGGTTATAATTTGATCCAGAAAATGTTAGGTTGTTAATGGGTCGGCCCATTAGATCTGACGAAATCTTATGGGGTTGTTCCTGGGCCAGCTTTTAGACCTATATGGGCCTCTATTGGGCCTTCCCACGTGTCAACATTTCATTGGTGATTCTTGTCAAATGGACGGTTGACATCCGTCCCAACGCTGAGCCGACACGTGGTTCGTCGGCGAATGAGAATTTTACACGTGGAAAATCGCCATTGGTCCGGGCTGTTAACGGGTTATCGGATCCAAACTAGAACCCGATAGCTTAACGGCGACCCGTTATGGTGGATACCACGTGTCGGTCACCCTTGACGAAAGCACTTCTATGACGCGCGATTTATCGTCATGGAAGTGGACACTTCCGTGATGATAATTTTGGTAATGTCATGGAACACTTCTACGACAGCACAGGTATGACTATCTTGATTCTTTCATAAAATAATCATGGATGTACATGCATGACAGAAAACGTGACCTACTGTGACAAACACGTATCTTCACGGAAGTGTATTTTTTTTGTAGTGCATATGATTCGCATTCGTTACTTTGATAATTTGATATGTGGATGGACCGGTGCTTGGGTGCTACCCTTCCTTGGACAAGCCTCCCACTTATGATTAACCCCTCTCGCAAGCATCCACAACTACGAAACAAGAATTAAGGTAAACCTAACCATAGCATGAAACATATGGATCCAAGTCAGCCCCTTACGAAGCAACGCATAAACTAGGGTTTAAGCTTCTGTCACTCTAGCAACCCATCATCTACTTATTACTTCAATGACTTCCCCTAGGCCCAAATAATGGTGAAGTGTCATGTAGTCGACGTCCACATAACACCACTAGAGGAGAGACAACATACATCTCATCGAAATATCAAACGAATACCAAATTCACATGATTACTTATAACAAGACTTCTCCCATGTCCTCAGGAACAAACGTAACTACTCACAAAGCATATTTATGATCTGGATCAGAGGAGTATTAATTATCATTAAGGATCTGAAAATATAATCTTCCACCAAATAAACCAACTAGCATCAACTACAAGGAGTAATCAACACTACTAGCAACCCACAGGTACCAATCTGAGGTTTTGGAACTGAGATCGAATACAAGAGATGAACTAGGTTTGAGAGGAGATGGTGCTGGTGAAGATATTGATGGAGATTGACCCCCTCTCGATGAGAGGATTGATGGTGATGATGATGGCGATGACTTCCCCCTCCCGGAGGGATGTTTCCCACGCAGAACAGCTCTGCCGGAGCCCTAGATTGGTTCTGCCCAGGTTCCTCCTTGAGACGGCGGCGCTTCATCCCAAAAGCTTGCTTCTAATTTTTTCCAGGTCAAAACACACCATATAGCCAAAGATGGGCACCGGAGGCCTGCCAGGGGGCCCACAAGGTCGGGGGCGCGCCCAGGGGGTAGGGTGCACCCTCCACCCTTGTGGCTGGCTGGTGGCCCCCCTTTGGTACTTTCTTCGCCCAATATTTTTTATATATTCCAAAAACATGCTTCGTGAAGTTTCAGGACTTTTGGAGTTGTGCGGAATAGGTCTCTAATATTTGCTCCTTTTCCAGTCCAGAATTCCAGCTGCCGGCATTCTCCCTATTCATGTAAACCTTATAAAATAAGAGAGAATAGGCATAAGTATTGTGATATAATGTGTAATAACGGCCCATAATGCAATAAATATCAATATAAAAGCATGATGCAAAATGGACGTATCAAGCCTTCATGATCCGGCAGCGCTTCGCCGTCCAGAGCTAATCGTTGTCGGAGAATTAGAGGGAGGAGATTATAACCATGCAGGGCTCCTAGTTATGAATCCAAGAGGATTGTCCTAGCTCTAATTAGTCAACTAGGACCAACTAGAACTAGTAGAACTAGAGGAGGCTCCAAAACTTGTATGATCAATAGAGCAAAAAACCCTAGTATATATAGGTTAGAGAAGGAGGAGGGGGCAGCCACCAAGGAGTGAAAGACCCTCCTTGGGGTGTCAGCCAAAGGGCTAGGAGTTAATAGGACTCCTCCCCAAGTCTAGTTCGTCCCCCATATGGCAAGGGGGGAGCCACTTCCTTATGGGCCTCCGTGGCCCATAATTCCTTCCACCTCTTGGCCTTTTAAGGCACGTTGATATTTAAATTAAATATAAAATGTTCTAAATACTTCTGGACCATTATAAATATATATATATATTAACATCTCCAGAAACATTTCCCACCTATATATAATATATCAGTAATACCCGGTATTACCCGATATTCATCGAAACCCTTCCGGTGACCCCGAAATGCTTCTGGATCCTCTCGGGACTATTCCGAATATTCTTGAAATAATTTCACAAATATATTATCATGATCCCCATACTACTAATACTCAGCAGATCATGGTTGCCTTAAGCTTGTGATGTCGTAGGTTCGGTAACTCATAGACATGAACCAAACCGTTCGTTCAATGACCGATAGCGGGATAGTGGACGTCCATATCGATCCCTATGAGCACATGAATGATATTCGAGGGAACCTTTGGTTATCATGTTATGTTCCCTTTGCTTCGTGATACTTCACAAAACCTGGGATGCATCAGTATCCTCCTAGTCGTCACTATGCTCATTATACCAAAATCCTCGTTACATGTTTTATTTTTCTTTCTCGTTGTTGTGTTCTGGCATCCCCGTGACGAAGTCACTTGTGTCTAGCTAGACAATGATGGGTGTGGTCACACCGAGAGGGCCCTAAGAATATCTCTCCATTGTCGGAGGAGCAAATCCCACTCTTGAGCTATCCAGCCACCAGTCAAACTTTTCGATGAACCCTTAAGTTGTCATTATATGATCACCATGTTACAGGTGACGTTTGAGCAACCCCAAAGACCATCATACGGTAAGAAGTGACCATGATACTCACATGGTATAAGGAGCAAGATCACAAATTAACACTCCGTGTTATTACAATTGAATACAGATGATGTTAACTCAATTCATAACTGATGTCTACTACGCAACCTTCTTCTTGTAGACGTTGTTGGGCCTCCAAGTGCAGAGGTTTGTAGGATAGTAGAAAATTTCCCTGAAGTGGATGACCTAAGGTTTATCAATCCGTGGGAGGCGTAGGATGAAGATGGTCTCTCTCAAGCAACCCTGCAACCAAATAACAAAGAGTCTCTTGTGTCCCCAACACACCCAATACAATGGTAAATTGTATAGGTGCACTAGTTCGGCGAAGAGATGGTGATACAAGTGTAATATGGATGGTAGATATAGGTTTTTGTAATCTGAAAAATATAAAAACAGCAAGGTAAAAAGTAATAAAAGTGAGCGTAAATGGTATTGCAATGATAGGAAACAAGGCCTAGGGTTCATACTTTCACTAGTGCAAGTTCTCTCAACAATAACAACATAATTGGATCATATAACTATCCCTCAACATGCAACAAAGAGTCACTCCAAAGTCACTAATAGCGGAGAACAAACGAAGAGACTATTGTAGGGTACGAACCACCTCAAGTTATCCTTTCTGATCGATCTATTCAAGAGTCTGTAGTAAAATAACACGAAGCTATTCTTTCCGTTCGATCTATCATAGAGTTCATACTAGAATAACACCTTAAGATACAAATCAACCAAAACCCTAATGTCACCTAGATACTCCAATGTCACCTCAAGTATCCATGGGTATGATTATACGATATGCATCACACAATCTCAGATTCATCTATTCAACCAACACAAAGAACTTCAAAGAGTGCCCCAAGGTTTCTACCGTAGAGTCAAGACGAAAACGTGTGCCAACCCCTATGCATAAGTTCACAAACGGAACCCGCAAGTTGATCACCAAAACATTCATCAAGTAGATCACGTGATATCCCATTGTCACCACAGATAAGCACATGCAAGACACATACATCAAGTGTTCTCAAATCCTTAAAGACTCAATCCGATAAAATAACTTCAATGGGAAAACTCAATCCATTACAAGAGAGTAGAGGGGGAGAAACATCATAAGATCCAACTATAATAGCAAAGCTCGTGGTACATCAAGATCGTGCCATATCAAGAACACGAGAGAGAGAGAGAGAGAGAGAGAGAGAGAGAGAGAGAGAGATCAAACACATAGCTACTAGTACATACCCTCAGCCCCGAGGGTGAACTACTCCCTCCTCGTCATGGAGAGTGCCGGGATGATGAAGATGGCCACCGGTGAGGGATCCCCCTCTGGCAGGGTGCCAGAACAGGGTCCCGATTGGTTTTTGGTGGCTACAAAGGCTTGCGGCGGCGGAACTCCCGATCTATTGTGTTCCCCGATGTTTTTAGGGTATATGGATATATATACGCGAAAGAAGTCGGTCAGGGGAGCCACGAGGGGCCCACGAGGGTGGGGCGCGCCCAGGGGGTAGGGCGCGCCTCCCTGCCTCGTGGCTTCCTTGAAGCTTCCCTGACGTCTACTCCAAGTCTCCTGGACTGCTTCCGTTCCAAAAATAACTCTCCCGAAGGTTTCATTCCATTTGGATTCCGTTTGGTATTCCTTTTCTGCGAAACACTGAAATAGTCAAGAAAACAGCAATTTGGGCCGGGCCTCCGGTTAATAGGTTAGTCCCAAAAATATATAGAAGTGCTTAGTAAAGCCCATAAACACCCAAAACAGATAATATAATAGCATGAATACTTCCTAAATTATAGATACGTTGGAGACGTATTGATAACCCACAAGTATAGGGGATCAATTGTAGCCTCTTTCGATAAGTAAGAGTGTCGAACCCAACGAGGAGCTAAAGGTAGAACAAATATTCCCTCAAGTTCTATCGACCACCGATACAACTCTACGCACGCTTAACGTTCGCTTTACCTAAAACAAGTATGAAACTAGAAGTACTTTGTAGGTGTTGTTGGATAGGTTTGCAAAAATATAAAGAACACGTAAATAAAAACTAGGGGCTGTTTAAGTAAAGACACAATAAAGTAAATATAGTGAGTGTGGAAAAGTGGTGGTAGGAGTTGCGAAATTGTCCCTAAGCAATTGACTACTTTACTAGACCGATAGCAAGTTTTATGTGGGAGAGGCCACTGCTAGCATGTCATCCCTGACTTGGAATTCTATGCACTTATGATTGGAACTATTACAAGCATCCGCAACTACTAACGTTCATTAAGGTAAAACCCAACCATAGCATTAAGATATATTAGTCCCCCTTTAATCCCGTATGCATCAATTTCTATGCTAGGTTGAAGCTTCTGTCACTCTTGCCCTCCAATACATAGTCCTATCAACATACAACTAACCCTATGGTGTGATCCACGCGCGCGCTCATATGATGGGCACCAAAGGACAGCAACATAACCACAAGCAAATTAAATCAATCATAGCAATTCATCAACCACCGATAGGACAACGAAAATCTACTCAGACATCATAGGATGGCAACACATCATTAGATAATAATATGAAGCATAAAGCACCATGTTCAAGTAGAGGGTACAGCGGGTTGCAGGAGTGGACCGCTATAGATAGAGGGGGGAAGGTGATGGAGATGTTGGTGAAGATGACGGAGGTGTTGGTGTAGATCACGGTGATGATGATGGCCCCCGGCGGCGTTCCGGTGCCACCGGAAGCGAGGGGGAGAGAGCCCCCCTCCTTCTTCTTCTTCCTTGACCTTCTCCCTAGATGGGAGAAGGGTTTCCCCTCTGGTCCATGGTCTCCATGGCGTGGGAGGGGCGAGAGCCCCTCCGAGATTGGATCTGTCTCTCTATCTCTCTCTCTGTTTTTGCGTTCTCTTCTGCTGCCCTTTCACCGTTTCGTATATATATGGAGATCCGTAACTCCGATTGGACTGAAACCTTCGCCGTGATTTTTTCCCAAGAATTAGCTTTCTTGCGGCCGAAGAAGAGCAGTAACCGCCTTACGGGTGGCCCACGAGGGGGCAGGCGCACCCAGGGGCAGGCGCGCCCCCTGCCTCGTGGCCACCTCGGGCACCGTCTCGCGTTGATTCTTCCTCCCATATTCTCCAAATATTCCAAAAATATTCTCCGTCCGTTTTTATCCCGTTTGGATTCCGTTTGATATGGGGTTTCTGCGAAACATAAAACATGCAACAAACAAGAACTGGCACTGGGCACTGGATCAATATGTTAGTCCCAAAAATAGTATAAAAAGTTGCCAAAAAGTATATGAAAGTTGTATAATATTGGCATGGAACAATCAAAAATTATAGATACGACGGAGACGTATCAGCATCCCCAAGCTTAATTCCTGCTCGTCCTCGAGTAGGTAAATGATAAAAAAGATAATTTTTGATGTGGAATGCTACCTAGCATAATCTTGATCATGTAATCTAATCATGGCATGAATATTAAGACACGAGTGATTCAAAGCAATAGTCTATCATTCACATTAAGACAATAATACTTCAAGCATACCAACCAAGCAATTATGTCTTATCGAAATAACATAGCCAAAGAAAGCTCATCCCTACAAAATCATATAGTCTGGCTATGCTCCATCTTCACCACACAAAGCATTCAAATCATGCACAACCCCGATGACAAGCCGAGCAATTGGTTCATACTTTTTAACGCGCTTTAGCCTTTTTCAACCCTCACGCAATACATGAGCGCAAGCCATGGATATAGCACTATAGGTGGAATAGAATATGATGATGGGGGTTATGTGGAGAAGACAAAAAAGGAGAAAGTCTCACATCAACGCGGCTAATCAACGGACTATGGAGATGCCCATCAATTGATGTCAATGTGAGGAGTAGGGATTGCCATGCAACGGATGCACTAAGGGCTATAAGTATATGAAAGCTCAAACTGAAACTGAGTGGGTGTGCATCCAACTTGCTTGCTCATGAAGACCTAGGGCATTTGAGGAAGCCCATCGTTGGAATATACAACCAAGTTCTATAATGAAAATTCCCACTAGTATATGAAAGTGATAACTCAAGAGACTCTCTATATGAAGAACATGGTGCTACTCTGAAGCACAAGTGTGGTAAAAGGATAGTAACATTGCCCCTTCTCTCTTTTTCTCTCATTTTTTTCTGTTCTCTTTTTTTTGGGCCTTCTTTTTTTTGCCTTTCTCTTTTTTCTTTTTTTTCGTCCGGAGTCTCATCCCGACTTGTGGGGGAATCATAGTCTCCATCATCCTTTCCTCACTGGGGCAATGCTCTAATAAGGATGATCATCACACTTTTATTTACTTACAACTCAATATTACAACTCGATACTAGAACAAAGATATGACTCTATATGAATGCCTCCGGCGGTGTACCGGGATGTGCAATGATCTAGCATAGCAATGACATCAAAAAATGGACAAGCCATGAAAATATCATGCTAGCTATCTTACGATCATGCAAAGCAATATGACAATGAATCCTCAAGTCATGTATATGATGATGATGGAAGTTGCATGGCAATATATCTCGGAATGGCTATGGAAATGCCATGATAGGTAGGTATGGTGGCTTTTTTTAGGAAGATATAAGGAGGTTTATGTGTGATAGAGCGTATCGTATCACGGAGTTTGGATGCACCGGCGAAGTTTGCACCAACTCTCGAGATGAGAAAGGGCAATGCACGGTACCGAAGAGGCTAGCAATGATGGAAGGGTGAGAGTGCGTATAATCCATGGACTCACATTAGTCATAAAGAACTCATATACTTATTGCAAAAGTTTATTAACCCTCGAAGCAAAGTACTACTACGCATGCCCCTAGGGGATGGATTGGTAGGAAAAGACCATCGCTCGTCCCCGACCGCCACTCATAAGGAAAGCAATGAAAGAACACCTCATGCTCCGACTTCGTTACATAACGGTTCACCATATGTGCATGCTACGGGACTTGCAAACCTCAACACAAGTATTCCTAAATTTCACAATTACTCAACTAGCACGACTCTAATATCACCATCTTTATATCGCAAAACTATTGCAAGGAATCAAACATATCATATTCAGTGATCTACAAGTTTTATGTAGGATTTTATGACTAACCATGTGAATGACCAGTTCCTGTCATCTCTCTAAATAGATATAAGTGAAGCAAGAGAGTTTAATTCTTTCTACAAAAGATATTCCCACGCTCTAACAAGTATAAGTGAAGCAAAAGAGCATTCTACAAATGGCGGTTGTCTATGTGAAGAGAAACAAGCAATCCAAACTTTAAATGATATAAGTGAAACACATGAAGCATTCTATAAAGCCATACTCAAAAGATATAAGTGAAGTGCAAAGGGAATTCTATAAATCAACCAAGGACTATCTCATACCAGCATGGTGCATAAAATAAAAGTGAAAACTAATTGCAAAAGACGCTCCAAGATTTGCACATATCGCATGAATGAAACGAATCCGAAAACATACCGATACTTGTTGAAGAAAGATGGGATGCCTTCCGGGGCATCCCCAAGCTTAGACGCTTGAGTCTCCTTGAATATTTACTTGGGGTGCCTCGGGCATCCCCAATCTTGAGCTCTTGCCTCTCTTCCTTCTTCTCACATCGAGACCTTCTCGATCATCGAACACTTCATCCACACAAAACTTCAACAGAAAACTCGGTAAGATCCGTTAGTATAATAAGCAAATCACTACTCTAAGTACTGTTGCAAACCAATTCATATTTTGTTTTTGCATTGTGTCTACTGTAGTATAAATTTTTCATGGCTTAATCCACTGATATAAATTGATAGTTTCATCAAAACAAGCAAACTATGCATCAAAAACAGAATCTGTCTAAAACAGAACAGTCTGTAACAATATGAACATTCACCATACCTCTGGTACTTCATAAATTCTGCCAAAATTATTAAAAATAAAAAATTTGTATAGAAAGACAGTGCAAAAAGTTTCAGAACCGTTTGACGTTCCAGTAGAAAATTAAAAATTGCGCACTACAGCCAAAGTTTCGGTCCTGCACCGCACAAACCAACAAGCATTGTAAACATCCTAAAGGCAAACCTTGGCACATTATTTTTATAATACAATGGAATTGTACAAGGGGATAATTATTTTTGTTGAAAAGTTTCTGTAATCAAGATTCACAAAGTTTCCATGGGCCTGAACAAGTTTAAGGACGTCCCCCACTTTCACAATGCTCGTCTATCTCACTTTCACTTTTCTTTTTGAAAAGTTTTGGGTTCCCCTCTTTATTTTTTTTTTAAACTATATGAAAGCACTCAACAGAAATAAATGACTCTCTAAAACTTCCGGGTTGTCTCCCTGACAGCGCTTTCTTTAAAGCCATTAAGCTAGGCATATAGTGCTCAAGTAGTGAATCCACCCGGATCCCAAGGTATATCAAAGCCAATTTTAATTGGCAATGATTTGGAATTTAGTAGTGAGCACAAAGCAACATATATCAAGCAATGACGAAGTCTAACTCTCTTCCTATGCATCGGCATGTCATAAAAGAACAATTCATGCACACCTAGTAAAGGCCAATACATAGCATAAGCAGTTTCTTGCAATTTTATCGTGTGGGAAACATAGAGAGGTGGAGATATAGTTCCTCTCTCATAATAATTGCAAGTAGGAGAAGCAAGCACATGCATATTATATTCATCAAAATCATCATGTCTAACGGTAAAAGGCAACCCATCAATATAATCCTTAATAAGCACAAACTTCTCTGATATAGTGTAGTTTGGAGAATTCAAAAAGATAATAGGACTATCATGCGTGGGTGCAATAGCAACAATTTCATCTTTAACATAAGGAACTATAGCAAGTTCATCTCCATAAGCATAATTCATATTGGCATCTTGGCCACAAGCATAGCAAGCATCATCAAAAAGGGATATTTCAATTGAATCAATGGGATCATAATAGTCATCATAGCAATCATCCTTCGGTAAGCACGAAGGGAAATTAAACAATGTATGAGTTGAAGAGTTACTCTCATTAGAAGGTGGGCACGGGTAGCTAATCCGCTCTTCCTCCTTTTGTTCTTCGCTCTCCTCATCATCTTTTTCATCCAATGAGCTCACAGTTTCATCAATTTCTTCTTCCATAGATTCCTGCAAAATATTAGTCTCTCTGGATAGCGGAGACTTTCTCCATAAGCGCATCAATATAGGAATTATATTCATAATTATCATAGCAATATTTCAATATAGCAAAATTTTCAGGCCTATAAACATCATCATCAAAAGCTTCATACTTTTCAAACAAAGATTCAATTTCATAAGCACCCTTAAAAGCAACAAATTCTTCTATTTGTTCCACATCATAGTAATCATATATACCATTAGCATAAGAAGCTAAGGTTTTTTATCATTAAATTCGCATGAAAAGGGAAGGTGTGGAGACTTCATCCTAGAACAACAAGTATAATCATATCTCAAGCATAGTTGCCTAGCATACCACTTCAACATATAAATTTGATCCCATAATAGTTTCCCTTTTTGAGTCAAGCGATAATCCCTAAAGTATTCACGTTGATCCAACGTGTCTCCCATTACATAATTGAATGAGGTTTTCTCAGGATTATCAAAGTGGTACATAATATTTTTCACATATTGAGCATCGAGGGTTTTAGGAGGTTCCCCATCTCCATGAGCAGCAAGTACACCTAATTTTTTTGGTATTTCGTGTTCCATATCCATAACTAAAGATAAAGAACAACTAAGAACAGCAAAAAAAATTACTTAGTGATAAAGCAAACAAGCACACACGAGAATATTCACCCCACGCTATGACTCCCCGGCAACGGCGCCAGAAAAAGGTCTTGATAACCCACAAGTATAGGGGTTCAATTGTAGCCTCTTTCGATAAGTAAGAGTGTCGAACCCAACGAGGAGCTAAAGGTAGAACAAATATTCCCTCAAGTTCTATCGACCACCGATACAACTCTACGCACGCTTAACGTTTGCTTTACCTAAACAAGTATGAAACTAGAAGTACTTTGTAGGTGTTGTTGGATAGGTTTGCAAAAATATAAAGAACACGTAAATAAACACTAGGGGCTGTTTAAGTAAAGACACAATAAAGTAAATATAGCGAGTGTGGAAAAGTGGTGGTAGGAGTTGCGAAATTGTCCCTAAGCAATTGACTACTTTACTAGACCGATAGCAAGTTTTATGTGGGAGAGGCCACTGCTAGCATGTCATCCCTGACTTGGAATTCTATGCACTTATGATTGGAACTATTAGCAAGCATCCGCAACTACTAACGTTCATTAAGGTAAAACCCAACCATAGCATTAAGATATATTAGTCCCCCTTCAATCCCGTATGCATCAATTTCTATGCTAGGTTGAAGCTTCTGTCACTCTTGCCCTCCAATACATAGTCCTATCAACATACAACTAACCCTATGGTGTGATCCACGCGCGCGCTCAATAGATGGGCACCAAAGGACGGCAACATAACCACAAGCAAATTAAATCAATCATAGCAATTCATCAACCACCGATAGGACAACGAAAATCTACTCAGACATCATAGGATGGCAACACATCATTGGATAATAATATGAAGCATAAAGCACCATGTTCAAGTAGAGGGTACAGCGGGTTGCGGGAGAGTGGACCGCTGTAGATAGAGGGGGGAAGGTGATGGAGATGTTGGTGAAGATGACGGAGGTGTTGGTGTAGATCACGGTGATGATGATGGCCCCCGGCGGCGTTCCGGCGCCACCGAAAGCGAGGGGGAGAGAGCCCCCCTCCTTCTTCTTCTTCCTTGACCTTCTCCCTAGATGGGAGAAGGGTTTCCCCTCTGGTCCATGGTCTCCATGGCGTGGGAGGGGCAAGAGCCCCTCCGATATTGGATCTGTCTCTCTGTCTCTCTCTGTTTCCGCGTTCTCTTCTGCTGCCCTTTCACCGTTTCGTATATATATGGAGATCCGTAACTCCGATTGGACTGAAACCTTCGCTGTGATTTTTCCCCAAAAATTAGATTTCTTGCGGCCGAAGAAGAGCAGTAACCGCCTTACGGGTGGCCCACGAGGGGGGCAGGCACGCCCCCTGCCTCGTGGCCACCTCGGGCACCGTCTCGCGTTGATTCTTCCTCCCATATTCTCCAAATATTCCAAAAATATTCTCTGTTCGTTTTTATCCCGTTTGGATTTTGTTTGATATGGGGTTTCTGCGAAACATAAAACATGCAACAAACAGGAACTGGCACTGGGCACTGGATCAATATGTTAGTCCCAAAAATAGTATAAAAAGTTGCCAAAAAGTATATGAAAGTTGTATAATATTGGCATGGAACAATCAAAAATTATAGATACAGCGGAGACGTATCACATATTAGCATGCCAAAGCTTAATTCCTGCTCGTCCTCGAGTAGGTAAGTGATAAAAGAAATAATTTATGAAGTGTGAATGCTAGCAGGTGCACAAGTTTGATTAATGATAATTTCAATCACATTTTCTAGCATCATTATATGTCATAACAGTAGCTCAACTCATAAAACTTTTCATGATCAAGTAACAAGCTATTCACATGTTAAAGCATAGACCATAAACTTTCTTGAAAACTAACAAACTATCTTCTCAGTCATCAAACAATTGCAATTCATCTTATTTTCAGGAAGGTTCTATGTAAGAGCTTTGATTTAGCAAACCCCACATACTCAACTATCATATAGTCTTCCATGATTGCTACCACTCAAAGCATATTTTTAGAACAAATAGCATCCACCAAACACAGAGAAAGATAGGGGCTTAATGTTTCGCCTCCCAACTTATTTATCATATAGATAATTGTCAACAATAATAATTCATGATCAAATATATTTGAATGGCCATATATGCTTAGATCTTTCTCCACCACATGATGCTTGCCAACTAAAAAGTAGGTTGGAATGAAAAGGAATACTACTGACTCTTGCATAAAAGTAAAAGATAGGCCCTTCGCAGAGGGAAGCATGGATTTGCAGAGGTGCCAGAGCTCGAAGCAAAAACAGAGATGAAAATAATTTTGAGAGGTATGCTTTCATTGTGAACATAACGACCAAGAGTTTCCAATATCTTCCATACTAGATACATTATAGGCGGTTCCCAAACAGAAAGGTAAAGATTTTACTCCCCCTCCACCAACAATCACACTCCACGGCTTGTCTGAAACAACGGGTGACGTCCAACTTTCAACAATCCTGGGGGAGTTTCTTTAAATTATTTGTGATTTTTTTTGATCTTTTGATCATAGGACTGGGCATCCCAGTTACCAGCCATTTTCTCGTGAATGATGAGCAGAGTCCACTCATCGTGAGAATAACCCATCTAGCATGGAAGATACTGACAGCCCCTAGTCGCTACATGAGCGATTCGGGCATACAAAACAGATTATTATTTGAAGGTTTAGAGTTTGGCACATGCAAATTTACTTGGAACGGCAGGTAAATACCGCATATAGGTAGATATGGTGGACACTCATGGAAGAAACTTGGTTCAAGGAATTTGGATGCACAAGCAGTATTCCCGCTTAGTACAGATATTTTGGCTAGCAAAGGATTCTAAATAGCAAGCACCACATGTTAGAGGATCCATAACAACATAACTTCTATACAAATATACCCAAGCATAACTCATTATGTTGTCTTCCTTGTCCAACTTCAACTAATTTTCTCAGGTTTGAAAATAATTAATGAGGCTCACAATCATAGAAGATGTCCAAGATAGTATATTTATATGTGAAATCTCTCTTCCTTCAATATTCTTTCATGAATTGTTCAAGTGACCAATACAATGTTTGCTAACCTTCAAAAAATTTACCACCTCTACTTCTTATGTGTGAAGGCATTACTCCCCATGGGAAAGGCATATGAAAGATATATAATTTCAGATTTATGGCATTCAAATCATTCAACCATTTACTCAGAGGATATAAGTGAAGCACACGAGTAAATGACAAACTACTCCAAAAAGATATAAGTGAAGATCAATGAATAGTTAAATAATTATGTAGCTTTGTGAAGACTCTCTCTCATTTAAGAATTTCAGATCTTGGGATATTATTCAAACAGCAAGAAAAACAAAATAAAACGACATTTCAAGGATAGCACTCATCATGTGAAGAAGCAAAAACTTAGGCTCAACCGATACTAACCGATAATTCTTGAAGAAGAAAGGTGGGATACCTACCGGGGCATCCCCAAGCTTAGATGCTTGAGACTTCTTGAAATATTATCTTGGGGTGCCTTGGGCATCCCCAATCTTGAACTTTTGCGTCTCCTTAATTCCTTTCATATCATGGTTTCCTAAATCTCAAAAGCTTCATCCACACCAAACTCAACAAGAACTCGTGAGATAAGTTAGTATAAACCAATGCAAAAACCTTATCATTTTTTACTGTAACAAATCACTAAAATTATTATTCAACATTGCATACTAAATGCCTCTGCATATTTAATACTCCTATCCTCAAATAAAATCATTAAACAAGCAAACATATGCAAACAATGCAAACATAACAGCAATCTGCCAAAACAGTACAGTCTATAAAGAATGCAGGGTTCATCATACTTACCTAACTCCAAACATTATGAAATTCTACCACACTGTAAAAAATTTATCAGAGCTCATTATGCAAAAAGTTTCAACATTTTATCATATTCTGGCTTTTCTAGGGAATTTTTGCAACAGCGATAAACTTTCTGTTTTGAAACAGCAACATGTATACTTGCAAAATAGGCATGGTAAAGGCTATCCTTGACATTTTTATTGAAGATAGAGATGCAAAACATTATTATAAATAACAGCAAGCAAATACTAACAAAATAAAAACACGCTCCAAGCAAAACACATATCATGTGGTGAATAAAAATATAGCTCCAAGTAAAGTTACCGATGAACGAAGACGAAAGAGGGGATGCCATCCGGGGCATCCCCAAGCTTAGGCTCTTGGTTGTCCTTGAATATTACCTTGGGGTGCCTTGGGCATCCCCAAGCTTAGGCTCTTGCCACTCCTTATTCCATAGTCCATCGAATCTTTACCCAAAACTTGAAAACTTCACAACACAAAACTCAACAGAAAACTCGTAAGCTCCGTTAGTATAAGAAAATAAATCACCACTTTTGGTACTGTTGTGAACTCATTATTTATTTATATTGGTGTAATATATACTGTATTCCAACTTCTCTATGGTTCATACCCTCCGATACTACTCACAGATTCATCAAAATAAGCAAACAACACATAGAAAACAGAATCTATCAAAAACAGAACAGTCTGTAGTAATCTGTATCAAACGTATACTTCTGGAACTCCAAAAATTCTGAAAGAAATTGGTGGACCTGAGGAATTTGTCTATTAATCTTCTTCAAAAATAATCAACTTAAAATTACTCTTCTGTAAAAAATGACAGCTAATCTCGTGAGTGCAAAGTTTCTGTTTTTTACAGCAAGATCACATTAACTTTCACCCAAGTCTTCCCAAAGGTTCTACTTGGCCCTTTATTGAAACAAAAGCTATAGAACATGATTACTACAGTATATTAATCATGTGAACACACAAAAACAGTAGGGGTAAATATTGGGTTGTCTCCCAACAAGCGCTTTTCTTTAATGCCTTTTTAGCTAGGCATGATGAATTCAATGATGCTCACATAAAAGATAAGAGTTGAAACATAAAGAGAGCATCATGAAGAATATGACTAGCACATTTAAGTCTAACCCACTTCCTATGCATAGGGATTTTGTGAGCAAACAACTTATGGGAACAATAATCAACTAGCATAGGAAGGCAAAACAAGCAAATCTTCAAGATTTTCAACACATAGAGAGGAAACTTGATATTATTGCAATATGTAGAAGCATATGATCCTCTCTCATAATAATTTTCAGTAGCATCATGAATGAATTCAACAATATAACCAGCACCTAAAGTATTATTTTCATGATCTACAAGCATAGAAATTTTATTACTCTCCACAAAAGCAAAATTCTTCTCATTCGGAATAGTGGGAGTATCATAAGACACTCAAATACTATAAATTGTTTCCACATTAAAAGAGTAGTGTTTAGAAAAAGGGTAATCATAACCATGACAAGTTTTATAAACATAATCATCACTACTTTTTATAGCATAAGTGTCATCACAATAATCATCATAAATAGGAGGCATGCTATCATCATAATAAATTTGCTCATCAAAACTTGGGAGGCTAAAAATATCATCTTCATTAAACATAGCATCCCCAAGCTTGGGACAAACATTAATTGCAGCAAATATATTCTCAAACTTGTCATTCTCATCAAACATAGCATCCCCAAGCTTGGGCCTTTTCATATCATAAGCATAATCACTCTCATCATTAATAATATGGATAGCACCAATAGTATAGCAATTATCATCATCACGATCAGTAGTAGGAGCAACATCATTTTGGAGGGATACCTTTCTACCTTTGCTTCTCCGTCTTTTCTTTTTCTTCTTCACATCATGTGTGGGTTTAACCCTCTCTTTTGAGCTCCTTATTAATGAGATTAGTTGAATAGAAAGCTCCTCCTCGTTACCTGATTCATCATAAGAAACAATAGGAGGATATTGGGAAGTCTCTTCCCTTTCATTAGTATTCTCCTCATCTTCTATTTGTTTTCTTTTCTTTATGTAATTGGAAATATAAGGATTTTCAATGCAATTCACCGCACAATACATAAAAATTTCTTCTATATCAAAATCAAGAACTTTATCAAGGACAAATTCTGGAAGATCCTTAGTTATACGTTTCATTTCTTCATAACCCAAAAGCAAACTAAGTTCATTATGATATGTAAGGGAAATCAAGTCATCACAATTCTTGGACACAATTCGATCATGAAACAATTTGCATTGGAGACTTAAATGACCACGTTCATTGCAAAGTTCACAAGTACGGCTAAGAAAGTTTAAATTTTCAGCACAAACATCTAGCCTTTCTTGCAACCATTTAGTTTCCAAATACTTATGCCTCTTGCAAAATCTATCTTCCTTGTTTGGTATGTACTTGCAAACTCTATGCACTCCACAAAAATTGACATGCTTATAAGAGACATTTTCATCATGACTAGTGCAATCATCATTAGTACTATGGATATTCAAAGATTTCATACTAACAACATTGCAATCATGCTCATCATTCAAAGATTTAGTGCCAAACATTCTAATGCATTCTTCCTCTAGCAATTGAGCACAATTATCGGAATCCTTATTTTCATGAAAGGTATTAAAAAGATGAAGCATATGAGGCACCCTCAATTCCATTTTTTTGGTAGTTTTCTTTTATAGACTAAACTAGTGATAAAACAAGAAACAAAAAGATTTGATTGCAAGATCTAAAGATATACCTTCAAGCACTCACCTCCCCGGCAACGGCGCCAGAAAAGAGCTTGATGTCTACTGCGCAACCTTCTTCTTGTAGACGTTGTTGGGCCTCCAAGTGCAGAGGTTTGTAGGATAGTAGAAAATTTCCCTCAAGTGGATGACCTAAGGTTTATCAATCCGTGGGAGGCGTAGGATGAAGATGGTCTCTCTCAAGCAACCCTGCAACCAAATAACAAAGAGTCTCTTGTGTCCCCAACACACCCAATACAATGGTAAATTGTATAGGTGCACTAGTTCGGCGAAGAGATGGTGATACAAGTATAATATGGATGGTAGATATAGGTTTTTGTAATCTGAAAATATAAAAACAGCAAGGTAACAAGTAATAAAAGTGAGCGTAAAGGGTATTGCAATGATAGGAAACAAGGCCTAGGGTTCATACTTTCACTAGTGCAAGTTCTCTCAACAATAATAACATAATTGGATCATATAACTATCCCTCAACATGCAACAAAGAGTCACTCCAAAGTCACTAATAGCGGAGAACAAACGAAGAGATTATTGTAGGGTACGAAACCACCTCAAGGTTATCCTTTCTGATCGATCTATTCAAGAGTCCATAGTAAAATAACACGAAGCTATTCTTTCCGTTCGATCTATCATAGAGTTCGTACTAGAATAACACCTTAAGATACAAATCAACCAAAACCCTAATGTCACCTAGATACTCCAATGTCACCTCAAGTATCTGTGGGTATGATTATACGATATGCATCACACAATCTCAGATTCATCTATTCAACCAACACAAAGAACTTCAAAGAGTGCCCCAAGGTTTCTACCGGAGAGTCAAGACAAAAACGTGTGCCAACCCCTATGCATAAGTTCACAAACGGAACCCGCAAGTTGATCACCAAAGCATACATCAAGTAGATCACGTGATATCCCATCGTCGCCACAGATAAGCACATGCAAGACACATACATCAAGTATTCTCAAATCCTTAAAGACTCAATCCGATAAAATAACTTCAAAGGGAAAACTCAATCCATTACAAGAGAGTAGAGGAGGAGAAACATCATAAGATCCTACTATAATAGCAAAGCTCATGGTACATCAAGATCGTGCCATATCAAGAACGCGCGAGAGAGAGAGAGAGATCAAACACATAGCTACTGGTACATACCCTCAGCCCCGAGGGTGAACTACTCCCTCCTCATCATGGAGAGCATTGGGATGACGAAGATGGCCACCGGTGAGGGATCCCCCTCCGGCAGGGTGCCGGAACAGGGTCCCAATTGGTTTTTGGTGGCTACAGAGGCTTGCGGCGGCGGAACTCCCGATCTATTGTGTTCCCCGATGTTTTTAGGGTAAATGGATATATAGGCGAAAGAATTCGGTCAGGGGAGCCACGAGGGTGGGGGCGCGCCTCCCTACCTCGTGGCTTCCTCGAAGCTTCCCCGACGTCTACTCCAACTCTCTTGTACTGCTTCCGTTCCAAAAATAACTCTCCCGAAGGTTTCATTCCGTTTGGACTCCGTTTGGTATTCCTTTTCTTCGAAACACTTAAATAGGCAAGAAAACAGCAATTTGGGCTGGGCCTCCGGTTAATAGGTTAGTCCCAAAAATAATATAAAAGTGTTTAGTAAAGCCCATAAACATGCAAAACAGATAATATAATAGCATGAATACTTCATAAATTATAGATACGTTGGAGACGTATCAATAACATACAACACTGGGTCGGTTCAATATGATTGTTCTTCTAACGGCATAATCTCAATGTTGTTTTAGGACTATCATTACACTTAGTGATATCCTAAGATCTGGAAAACGTGATCACTGAAAACACTTGAGCTAGTCCTAGAGGCGAGACTAGGAACCTTTATTTTATCCGTTTATCATTTCACACGTGCATATGAGTTTTTCGCTCAATCGCATATTCCGGGATCATAGCAGTTATAGCATGAAATATAAACTCTTAATTATGAACATGGAAATATAATAATACAAAGTTATTGCCTCTAGGGCATATTTCCAACACAATCCACTAGCCAAGCCTCGGTTTATATAATACACTAGAGGCCTAGGATAACATGAGTCATGTCTTGTGCGCCAAGTCTCTTGGAATCTCACTTGTATGTGTCGTGGGCTAGGAGAAGTGGCCAAGTAATGAACCGCCACGGGGTCCTCGACCTGGCCCTCCTGGCCGGGAGACGACATCATGAGTACCCCAAGTCCAGGACACAATCAGTAGCCCCTGAATTGGTCTTCAAGTTGGGGATGCTCCTCGTCTCTTCTGAACTGTTCTCTGTCTTTGGTCGTCGGTCTTGAAAGCTGGTTCAAAAAATCTCCCCCTCTTCGATATCGAGGATCGCTGATGACCCACAAGTATAGATCGTAGTCCTTTCGATAAGTAATAGTGTCTAACCCAATGAGGACCAGAAGGAAATGACAAGTGGTTTTCAGCAAGGTATTCTCTGCAAGCACTGAAACTATCGATAACAGATAGTTTTGTGATAATTAAGATATTTCATAACGGGTAACAAGTAACAAGTGTAACAAAGGTTCAACAAGGTGTCCCAATCCTTTCTGTAGCAAAGGACAAGCTGGGACGAACTCTTATATAAAGAAAAGCACTCCCGAGGACACATGGGAATTACTGTCAAGCTAGTTTTCAGCATGCTCATATGATTCACGTTCGTTACTTTGATAATTTGATATGTGGGTGGACCGGTGATTGGGTGCTTTCCTTACTTGGACAAGCCTACCACTTATGATTAACCCCTCTCGCAAGCATCCACAACTACAAAAGAATAATTAAGATAAATCTAACCATAGCATGAAACATATGGATCCAAATCAGCCCCTTACGAAGCAATGCATAAACTAGGGTTTAAGCTTCTGTCACTCTAGCAACCCATCATCTACTTATTACTTCCCAATGCCTTCCCTAGTCCCAAACAATGGTGAAGTGTCATGCCGTCAACCTTCACATAACACCACTAGATAACATACATCTCATCAAAGTATCGAACGAATACCAAATTCACATGATTACTTGTAACAAGACTTCTCCCATGTCCTCAGGAACAAACATCACTACTCACAAAGCATATTCATGTTCATAATCGGAGGGGAAATAATTATCATTAAGTATCTAAACATATGATCTTCCACCGAATAAACCAACTAGCATCAACTACAAGGAGTAATCAACACTACTAGCAACCCAGGTACCAATCTGAGGTTTTGTGACAAAGATCCGATACAAGAGATGAACTAGGGTTTGAGAGGAGATGGTGCTAGTGAAGATGTTGATGGAGGTTGACCCCCTCTCGATGAGAGGATCGTTGGTGATGACGATGGCTTCGATTTCCCCCTCCAGGAGGGAAGTTTCCCCGGCAGAATAGCTTCGTCGGAGCCCTAGATTGGTTCTGCCCAAGTTCCACCTGGAGACGGAGGCACTTCGTCCTGAAAGCTTCCTCTTAATTTTTTCCAGGTCAAAAGACATCATATAGTAGAAGAGGGGCACCGAAGGCCTACCAGGGGGCGCACAAGCTAGGGAGGCATGCCAAGGGGGTAGGGCACGCCCCCACCCTTGTGGGCACCTGGTGGGTTCCCTCTAGTATTTTCTTCGCCCAATATTTTTTATATATTCCAAAATAATTCTCCGCAAATTTTCAGGACTTTTGGAGTTGTGTAGAATAGGTCTCTCAGATTTGCACCCTTTCCGGTCCAGAATTCCAGCTGCCGGCATTCTCCCTCTTCATGAAACCTTGTAAAATAAGAGAGAAAAGGCATAAGTATTGTACCATAATGTGTAATAACAGCCCATAGTGCAATGAATATCAAAATAAAAACATGATGCAAAACGGACGTATCAACTCCCCCAAGTTTAGACCTCACTTGTCCTCAAGCGAAAGCCGAAATCGATAATCATGCCCACATGTTTAGAGTTAGAGGTGTCAATAAAATAAAGTACGGACATGAAGGCATCATGATCATCTTTAGAACAACAACATATATTGTCATATAATTTCTTATGTTAAAGTAACAGTTCGTTCACAAGGTAAAGTATGAAACCAGAACTTTATTGGAAACTAACAAACTATGATCTTAGTCATTGAAGCAAATTCAATTTATCATAATGTAAGAAAGAGTCAATATAAGAGCTTTTTCAGCAAGTTCACATACTCAACTATCATTTAGTCTTTCACAATTGCTAACACTCATGCGATACTTATGAGATCAATGTTTCAATTGGACAGAGAGAAAGATAGGGGCTTATGGTTTCGCCTCCCAACCTTTTACCTCAAGGGTAATGTCAACAATAATAGCTTATGAATATCTACATCTGAGTGGATATATATATTTGGATCTCCCCCCAACATAAAGTGCTTGCCAAAAGAAAAATTATAAAAAGAAATAGGTGGTGATCACCATGAATCTTGTATTAAGGTAGAGGGTAACTAAAAGATAGGCCCTTCGCAGAGGGAAGTAGAGGTTGTCATGCGCTTTTATGGGTGGATGCACAAAATATTAGTGCGAAAGAACGTCACTTTATATTGCCGCTTGTGATAAAGAACTTTATTATGCAGTCTGTCGCTTTTATTTCTTCTATATCACAAGTTTGTATAAAGCTTATTTTCCTCACACTAATAGATCATACATATTTAGAGAGCAATTTTTATTGCTTGCACCGATGACAACATACTTGAAGGATCTTACTCAATCCATAGGTAGGTATGGTGGACTCTCATGGCAAAACTGGGTTAAGGGATGTTTGGATGCACAAGTAGTATCTCTACTTGGTGCGAAAGATTTGGCTAGCAAGGGGTGAGAATCAAGCTCAACATGTTGGAGGATCCATAATAATATAACTTCTATTCGGATATAAAGAAACATAACCCATTACGTTGTCTTCCTTGTCCAACATCAACCTTTTAGCATATAATATTTTAATGAGTGCTCACAATCACAAAATATGTCCAAGATAATATATTTATATGTGAGACCTCTCTTTCTTTATTACTTCCTATTAATTGCAACAATGGCCAAAACTATATTTGTCAACTAACAACAAGTTTCATGCGACATATTTCTTATATGTGAAGTCATCACTTCCCATAAGATCATTATATAATCTTTTATTTCTTTTATTATTTATTTCTTTTTCTCATGATCATAGGAAGAAAGCAAAGCCCTCAACTCAAAACTAATCTTTCTTATATATCTCTCAGACTCGATTACATAGAGGGAACTCAAAGCAAAACTCAAACTAGATCATACTAAAAACTTTATTCTACCAAACCAAGGTATAACCAAAAGGATCGAACTAAGAAAAATGATAAAGGTAAAAATATGATGGTGATACGATACTAGGGCACCTCCCCCAAGCTTGGCAGTTGCCAAGGGGAGTGCCCATACCCATGTATTTAGATCTCTTTCTTCGGAGGTGGTGATGATGGAGTTGTTGATAATGAAAGAATCTTATCCTCCGTCTTCCAAGGCATAGGTTCACCATCGTAAAAAGATGAACGAGTCTCCGGGATCCTCAAATCTGCAGCCAAACCCATCCTGTTAAATCCGCATTCATACTCACAGTTTTGGTTTTGCAGGTCATAGACCTGGGCTTGGAGATGCTCGATTCTCTCATGAAGCTTGAAGATGGCCTCTCCGATGTTCTTGGCGTCCATCTTGTGGTCACGGGTAAATTCCATGATCATCAAGCGATTGGCATTGAGTCCACGTTCCACCATCCCTTGGCACTTGAAGACTTGCTGCTCCATTGCTTCGAGCCTTGCCTCCACGCTTCCAGTCTTCTTTGGCCCTTCAACATCGCGGATGTGCAGTACCCCCTCACACATATCAATGATTTGAGGGTGTTGGAGCACCTCTGCGAGGTAAGGGTTGATGACCTTCTCGAAAAACTTGTCTTTGGGGGCGCTTGGAGATGTCATGGCGATCTAGATCTGTCAGAAAAACAACTCGAAACAAGAACAGAGAATTTTGTCGTGTACGGTGGTCAAAACCTTTGGGAGATTATATAATGAATTTTTACCGACCAAAAGGGGTGTTCCATTAGAATGTGGAGTCCAGAGGGCACACGAGGTGGCCACAAGCCAGGGAGGCGCGCCCAAGGGGATAGGGTGCGTGATACGTCCCATTTGCATCATGTTTACCTACAGTTATTTATAATGTGTTATGCATAATAATTCTTTTTGGAGTAATTATAATGCCTTTTCTATCATAATATGCAAGGTTCACACAAAGAGGGAGAATTCCGGCAGCTGGAAACCTGGGCCTAGAAAAGCTACGTTAGGCCACCTATTCTGCACAACTCCAAATAAGCTGAAACTTCACGAGGAATTTTTATGGGATATATAAGAATTATTGGAGCCAATAAGTACCAGTGGGGGCCCACCAGGTGGGCACAACACCTGGGCGCGCTAGGGAGCCCAGGCGTGCCCTGGTGGGTTGTGCTCCCCTCGGCCCACCTCCTATGCCAATCTTATGGTATGTAGGTCACTTTGACCTAGAAAAAATAAGGAGAGGACTTTCGGGACGGAGCGCCGCCGTCTCGAGGCGGAACTTCGGCAGGAGCACTTTTGCCCTCCAGCGGAGCGATTCCGCCGGGGACCTTCCCTTCGGGGGGGAATCATCATCATCACCAACAACTCTCCCATCTTGGGGAGGGAAATCTCCATCAACATCTTCAACAGCACCATCTCCTCTCAAACCCTAGTTCATCTCTTGTGTTCAATCTTTGTATCGGAACTATAGATTGGTGCTTGTGGGTGACTGATACGTCTCCAAAGTATCTATAATTTTTTATTGTTCCATGCTATTATATTATCTGTTTTGGATGTTTTATGGGCTTTACTAAACACTTTTATATTATTTTTTGGACTAACCTATTAACCGGAGGCCCAGCCCAAATTGTTGTTTTCTTGCCTATTTCAGTGTTTTGAAGAAAAGGAATATCAAACAGAGTCCAAACGGAATGAAACCTTCGGGAGCGTGATTTTTGAAACGAACGTGATCCAGGAGACTTGGAGTGCACGTCAGGGAAGCAACGAGGTGGCCACGAGGCAGGGAGGCGCGCTTGCCCCCTGGGCGCGCCCCCACCCTCGTGGGCCCCTTGTGGCTCCCCTAACTGACTTCTTTTGCCTATATATATATATCCATATATCCTAAAACCATCGGAGAGCAGAATAGATCGGGAGTTCCGCCGCCGCAAGCCTCTGTAGCCACCAAAAACCAATCGGGACCCTGTTCCGGCACCCTGCCGGAGGAGGGATCCCTTACCGGTGGCCATCTTCATCATCCCGGTGCTCTCCATGACGAGGAGGGAGTAGTTCACCCTCGGGGCTGAGGGTATGTACCAGTAGCTATGTGTTTGATCTCTCTCTCTCTCTCGTGTTCTTGAGGTGATACGATCTTGATGTATCGCGAGCTTTGCTATTATAGTTGGATCTTATGATGTTTCTCCCCCTCTACTCTCTTGTAATGGATTGAGTTTTCCCTTTGAAGTTATCTTATCGGATTGAGTCTTTAAAGATTTGAGAACACTTGATGTATGTCTTGCCGTGCTTATCTATGGTGACAATGGGATATCACGTGGTCCACTTGATGTATGTTTTGGTGATCAACTTGCGGGTTCCGCCCATGAACCTATGCATACGGGTTGGCACACGTTTTCGTCTTGACTCTCCGGTAGAAACTTTGGGGCACTCTTTGAGGTTCTATGTGTTGGTTGAATAGATGAATCTGAGATTGTGTGATGCATATCGTATAATCATACCCACGAATACTTGAGGTGACATTGGAGTATCTAGGTGACATTAGGGTTTTGGTTGATTTGTGTCTTAAGGTGTTATTCTAGTACGAACTCTAGGTTAGACCGAACGGAAAGAATAGCTTCGTGTTATTTTACTACGGACTCTTGAATAGATCGACCAGAAAGAATAACTTTGAGGTGGTTTCGTACCCTACCATAATCTCTTCATTTGTTCTCCGCTATTAGTGACTTTGGAGTGACTCTTTGTTGCATGCTGAGGGATAGTTATGTTATCCAATTATGTTATTATTGTTGAGAGAACTTGCACTAGTGAAAGTATGAACCTTAGGTCTTGTTTCAACGCATTGCAACGTCGTTTGTGCTCACTTTTATGATTAATTACCTTGCTGTTTTTATATTTTCAGATTACAAAAACCTATATCTACCATCCATATTGCACTTGTATCACCATCTCTTCGCCGAACTAGTGTACCTATACAATTTACCATTGTATTGGGTGTGTTGGGGACACAAGAGACTCTTTGTTATTTGGTTGCAGGGTTGCTTGAGAGAGACCATCTTCATCCTACGCCTCCCACAGATTGATAAACCTTAGATCATCCACTTGAGGGAAATTTTCTACTGTCCTACAAACCTCTGCACTTGGAGGCCCAACAACGTCTACAAGAAGAAGGTTGCGTAGTAGACATCAAGCTCTTTTCTGGCGCCGTTGCTGAGGAGGTTAGTGCTTGTAGGTATATCTTTAGATCTTGCAATCGAATCTTTTTGTTTCTTGTTTTATCACTAGTTTAGTCTATAAAAGAAAACTATAAAAAATGGAATTAAGGGTGCCTCATATGCTTCATCTTTTTAATGTCTTTCGTGAAAATGATGGGAAGGAAAATTGTGCTCAAGTACTAGAAGAAGAATTACATAAGATGCTTGGCATAAAATATGTGAATGATGAGCATGATTGCAATGTTGTTAGTATGAATTCTTTGAATACCCATGATGCTAATGATATTCAAAGCCACAAGCTTGGGGAAGCTATGTTTGATGAACATGATATTTTTTGTCCCCCAAGTTTTGATGAGCAAATTTATTATGATGAAAGCATGCCTCCTATTTATGATGATTATTGTGATGACACGTATGCTATAAAGAATAAATATAACCATGAAACTTGTCATCTTGATCTTAATTTTCAATCACATGATAGTTATTTTGTTGAGTTTGCTCCCACTATTGTTGATGAGAATAAATTAGCTTATGTGGAGAGTAACAAAATTTCTATGCTTGTGGATCATGAAAAGAATGCTTTAGGTGATGGTTATATTGTTGAATTCATTCATGATGCTACTGAAAATTATTATGAGGGAGGAACATATGCTTGTAGGAATTGCAATAATATCAAGTTTCCTCTCTATGTGCTTAAAGTTTTGAAGTTATGCTTGTTTGTCCTTATTGTTCCCATAAGTTTTTTGCTCACAAAATCCCTATGCATAGGAAGTGGGTTAGACATAAATGTGCTAGTCATATTCTTCATGATGCTCTCTTTATGTTTCAATTCTTATCTTCTATGTGAGCATCATTGACATCATCATGCCTAGCTAGGGGCATTAAACGTTAGCGCTTGTTGGGAGGCAACCCAATTTTATTTTTGTTTCTTGATTTTTGGTTCTGTTTAGTAATAAATAAATCATCTAGCCTCTAGTTAGATGTGGTTTTATGTTTTAATTAGTGTTTGTGCCAAGTAAGACCTATAGGATCTTCTTGGATGATAGTTATTTGATCTTGCTGAAAATTCCAGAAACTTTCTGCTCACGAAAACAATTGTTTGAAATCACCAGAACGTGATAAAATACTGATTCCAATTGCAGCAGATCAATAAACAAATTATCTGGGTCTTCCTATTTTGGTAGAATTTTTGGAGTTCCAGAAGTATACGTTTGATACAGATTACTACAGACTGTTCTGTTTTTGACAGATTCTGTTTTCATTGTGTTGTTTGCTTATTTTGATGAATCTATGAGTAGTATCGGACGGTATGAACCATAGAGAAGTTGGAATACAGTATATATTACACCAATATGAATTTAGAATGAGTTCACAACAGTACCTAAGTGGTGATTTATTTTCTTATACTAAGGGAGCTTACGAGTTTTCTGTTAAGTTTTGTGTTGTGAAGTTTTCAAGTTTTGGGTAAAGATTCGATGGGCTATGGAATAAGGAGTGGCAAGAGCCTAAGCTTGGGGATGCCCAAGGCACCCCAAGGTAATATTCAAGGACAACCAAAAGCCTAAGCTTGGGGATGCCCCGGATGGCATCCCCTCTTTCGTCTTCGTTCATCGGTAACTTTACTTGGAGCTATATTTTTATTCACCACATAATATGTGTTTTGCTTGGAGCGTCATTTTTTTTATTTTGTTTTGCTTGCTGTTTGAATAAAATACCAAGATCTGAAATTCTTAAATGTTAGAGAGTCTTCATATAGTTACATAATTATTCGACTACTCATTGATCTCCACTTATATCTTTCGGAGTAGTTTGTTGTTTGCTCTAGTGCTTCACTTATACCCTTTTAGAGCACGGCGGTGGTTTTATTTTGAAGAAATAGATGAACTCTCGTGCTTCACTTATATTATTTTGAGAGTCTTTAGAACAGCATGGTGATTTTCTTGGGTTATGAATTTAGTCCTAATATGATAGGCATCCAAGAGGGATATAATAAAAACTTTCATATAAAGTGCATTGAATACTATGAGAAGTTTGATTCCTTATGATTGTTTTGAGATATGAAGATGGTGATATTAGAGTCATGATAGTGGAGTAGTTGTGAATTTGAGAGATACTTGTGTTAAAGTTTGTGATTCCCGTAGCATGCACGTATGGTGAACCGTTATGTGATGAAGTCGGAGCATGATTTATTTATTGATTGTCTTCCTTATGAGTGGCGGTCGGAGATGAGCGATGGTCTTTTCCTACCAATCTATCCCCCTAGGAGCATGCGCGTAGTGCTTTGTTTTGATAACTAATAGATTTTTGCAATAAGTATGTGAGTTCTTTATGACTAATGTTGAGTCCATGGATTATACGCACACTCACCCTTCCACCATTGCTAGCCTCTCTAATACTGCGCACCTTTCGCCGGTATAATACACCCACCATATACCTTCCTCAAAACAGCCACCATACCTACCTATCATGGCATTTCCATAGCCATTTCGAGATATATTGCCATGCAACTTACCACCGTTCCATCTATTATGACGCGCTTCATCATTGTCATATTGCTTTGCATGATCATGTAGTTGACATCGTATTTGTGGCAAAGCCACCTTTCCTAATTCTTTCATACATGTCACTCATGAGTCATTGCATATCCGGTACTCCGCCGAAGGCATTCACATAGAGTCATATTTTTGTTCTAAGTATTGAGTTGCAATTCTTGAGTTGTAAGTAAATAAAAGTGTGATGATCATCATTATTAGAGCATTGTCCCAGTGAGGAAATGATGATGGAGACTATGATTCCCCCACAAGTCGGGATGAGACTCCGGACGAAAAATAGAAAAGAAAAAAAAGAGGCCATAAAAAAAGAGAAAAGGCCCAAATAAAAAAATAAACAAAAAATGAGAGAAAAAGAGAGAAGGGACAAAGCTACTATCCTTTTACCCACTTGTGCTTCAAAGTAGCACCATGATCTTCATGATAGAGAGTCTCCTATGTTGTCACTTTCATATACTAGTGGGAATATTTCGTTATAGAACTTGGCTTGTATATTCCAATGATGGGCTTCCTCAAAATGCCCTAGGTCTTCGTGAGCAAGCGAGTTGGATGCACACCCACTTAGTTTCTTTTTGAGCTTTCATACACTTATAACTCTAGTGCATTCGTTGCATGGCAATCCCTACTCACTCACATTGATATCTATTGATGGGCATCTCCATAGCCCGTTGATACGCCTAGTTGATGTGAGACTATCTTCTCCTTTTTGTCTTCACCACAACCACCATTCTATTCCACCTATAGTGCTATGTCCATGGCTCACACTCATGTATTGTGTGAAGATTGAAAAAGTTTGAGAACATCAAAAGTATGAAACAATTGCTTGGCTTGTCATCGGGGTTGTGCATGATTTAAATATTTTGTGTGATGAAGATAGAGCATAGCCAGACTATATGATTTTGTAGGGATAACTTTCTTTGGCCATGTTATTTTGAGAAGACATGATTACTTTGTTAGTATGCTTGAAGTATTATTGTTTTCATGTCAATATTAAACTTTTATCTTGAATCTTATGGATCTGAATATTCTTGCCACAATAAAGAAAATTACATTGAGAATTATGTTAGGTAGCATTCCACATCAAAAATTCTGTTTTTATCATTTACGTACTGGAGGACGAGCAGGAATTAAGCTTGGGGATGCTTGATACGTCTCCAACATATCTATAATTTTTGATTGTTCCATGCTATTATATTATCTGTTTTGGATGTTTTATGGGCTTTACTAAACACTTTTATATTATTTTTGGGACTAACCTATTAACCGGAGGCCCAACCCAAATTGTTGTTTTCTTGCCTATTTCAGTGTTTCGAAGAAAAGGAATATCAAACGGAGTCCAAAAGGAATGAAACCTTCGCGAGCATGATTTTTGAAACGAACGTGATCCAGGAGACTGGGAGTGCATGTCAGGGAAGCAACGAGGTGGCCACGAGGCAGGGAGGCGCGCCTGCCCCCCTGGGCGCGCCCCCCACCCTCGTGGGCCCCTCGTGGCTCCCCTGACCGACTTCTTTCGCCTATATATATCCATATACCCTAAAACCATCGGAGAGCCGAATAGATCGGGAGTTCCGCCGCCGCAAGCCTCTGTAGCCACCAAAAACCAATCGGTACCTTGTTCCGACACCCTGCCAGAGGGGGGATCCCTCACCGGTGGCCATCTTCATCATCCCGGCGCTCTCCATGACGAGGAGGGAGTAGTTCACCCTCGGGGCTGAGGGTATGTACCAGTAGCTATGTGTTTGATCTCTCTCTCTCTCTCTCGTGTTCTTGAGGTGATACGATCTTGATGTATCGCGAGCTTTGCTATTATAGTTGGATCTTATGATGTTTCTCCCCCTCTACTCTCTTGTAATGGATTGAGTTTTCCCTTTGAAGTTATCTTATCGGATTGAGTCTTTAAGGATTTGAGAACACTTGATGTATGTCTTGCCGTGCTTATCTGTGGTGACAATGGGATATCACGTGATCCACTTGATGTATGTTTCGGTGATCAACTTGCGGGTTCTGCCCATGAACCTATGCATAGGGGTTGGCACACGTTTTCGTCTTGACTCTCCGGTAGAAACTTTGGGGCACTCTTTGAGGTTCTATGTGTTGGTTGAATAGATGAATCTGAGATTGTGTGATGCATATCGTATAATCATACCCACGGATACTTGAGGTGACATTGGAGTATCTAGGTGACATTAGAGTTTTGGTTGATTTGTGTCTTAAGGTGTTATTCTAGTATGAACTCTAGGATAGATCGAACGGAAAGAATAGCTTCGTGTTATTTTACTACGGACTCTTGAATAGATCGATCAGAAAGAATAACTTTGAGGTGGTTTCGTACCCTATCATAATCTCTTCGTTTGTTCTCCGCTATTAGTCACTTTGGAGTGAGTCTTTGTTGCATGCTGAGGGATAGTTATGTTATCCAATTATGTTATTATTGTTGAGAGAACTTGCACTAGTGAAAGTATGAACCTTAGGCCTTGTTTCAACGCATTGTAATACCGTTTGTGCTCACTTTTATCATTAGTTACCTTGCTGTTTTTATATTTTCAGATTACAAAAACCTATATCTACCATCCATATTGCACTTGTATCACCATCTCTTCGCCGAACTAGTGCACCTATACAATTTACCATTGTATTGGTTGTGTTGGGTACACAAGTGACTCTTTGTTATTTGGTTGCAGGGTTGTTTGAGAGAGACCATCTTCATCCTACGCCTCCCACTGATTGATAAACCTTAGGTCATCCACTTGAGGGAAATTTGCTACTGTTCTACAAACCTCTACACTTGGAGGCCCAACAATGTCTACAAGAAGAAGGTTGCGCAGTAGACATCAGTGACTAGTAGTGTTGATTACATCTTGTAGTTGATTACTATATGGTTTATTTGGTGGAAGATTATATGTTCAGATCCAATATGCTATTTAATACCCCTCTGATCTTGAGCATGATTATCATTTGTGAGTAGTTACTTTTGTTCTTGTGGTCACGGGAGAAATCATGTTGCAAGTAATCACATGAACTTTATATGTGTTCGATATTTTGATAGTATGTATGTTGTGATTTCCTTAGTGGTGTCATGTGAACGTAGACTACATGACACTTCACCATATTTGGGCCTAAGGGAATGCATTGTGGAGTAGTTATTAGATGATGGGTTGCGAGAGTGACAGAAGCTTAAACCCTAGTTTATGCGCTATTCCGTATGGGACCGATTGGATCCAAAAGTTTAATGCTATGGTTAGAATTTATTCTTAGTACTTTTCTCGTAGTTGCAGATGCTTGCGAGGGGGTTAATCACAAGTAGGAGATTTGTTCAAGTAAGAACAGCACCTAAGCACCGGTCCACCCACTGTTGACACACGAACACGTCACGTGTACCCTCGACGCGGGGGGTGATGCACCGCAGCTCACGTCGAAGGAGACCCGACCGACAACGCGATACGCAGGATAGTCAGCGGGCGCTTTTGAGACCCCGAAACCCCGCACGCCCGGGAGGGACTCCGTCAAGGACTGCGGTGGCTATGGGCTGCCCTAGGTCGATTCGCTTGCCCATAGAGCCTCGGAACTCGCAACTCTCAAACACGAAGAATAGCGAAAAACGAGAGAGAAAAACAATGGAGAGATAAAAACGTAGACTGAAAAAGTAGTATATTGATTTGTTCGATTGTGTGTTGTTTAATCGGCCATCACCCCCAACATATATAGAGGCGCCTGGACTTCCCGTACAAGTAAAGGATTCATCTAGGCTTTCCTTACAAAAAATTACATCAATTCACGTCCTAGAGTCCTAGTTCTATTCCAACTCGGATTCAGTCTGAATCTGGCCCAACTTCGGTCTTCCTCCTTGCACGGGCCGTTGAGGTTGCATATGATCTCCGATCAAGACGGCCATATGTCAAACTTGTGCGCCTCGATGAGGCAAACAACTTTCATGTTGATCACTTTTTCAAATAAGACCATCTTGAATACTTTTCGAGGTCATCTTTACCTTCCAGTCGGACTCGGTCTTGCAGCAGACTGGATTATCCGAGTCTCGTAGTGAATTTGCAGGCCATATATTATCTCTGATGATGATGATTCCAAAACCAAAGTTTACTATTTTGACGATACCCACAACTCCTGTATTGAAGACTTCTCCATCCGATGTCATCTTGATAAACTTTCGGGCACATGTTCAGTTTCACTCGGATTCAAGCTCATCCACTCGGATATTAGAGTCTTTCATTCGGATCGTCCGACTGGGATTTTTCACTCGGATGTTAGAATCTTTCACTCGGCCGGCAAAATTTTCACTCGGAAGACAACCTTTCACTCGGATGACTATATTTCCAGTCGAAGACAATCTTTCACTCGGATGACTATATTTTCACTCGGTAGGCAATATCTTACTTGATCGACAAGTTTTCATTCTGACGGTAACCTTTTCACTCGGAATATTTTCACCTGGAGGACAATTTCACTCGGATGAGTATATTTTCACTCGGATGATAATAAGTTCACTCGGACGGCAAACTTTCACTCGATCGGTAAGTTTTCACTCGGATTTCCCGACTGAAAACATAGTCTGATCTTGATTTGTCTCTCCAGATCTCATACGACCTCGGATTGAGACGATTTATATATGAAAATCGATCGGCTCGACCAGACGAAACTTTTCCGTGTTGAAGGTTTTTCGATTCAAGGCCATCTTGAGGGCCGAATTGCTCACGCATTGTATCAGACACTCATCAACATGTGTCTGGTGTTGAGCGTAATATTTTGGTCTCTGGTAGGGCTGGACTGTATTGACCGTAACTTTTGCATTCAAACTTGGATCAAGATAATTTATATATCAAAATCGATCGCCTCAATGAGACGAAGACAATCCATGTATAGTGCTCCTTCATCCGAGTTCGTTTTGAAGGCGTAATTAGCCGAAAACCACCCGGGACAACAAATTCTACCACTCGGAGTACAATTTCGGCCCCTAAGATGAGGTCGGTTGACAATAATCCGAACATCAAAGTTGTTCCACTCGGTGACATGAAAATTTTCATGCTGAAATCCCTTTCACTCGAGGCTACCTTATTTTCCTTTTATGTTGTGCCAAAAACTGATGTCAACACATGCCCCCCTGTTTTTCGGCAAAGCTTGTATGCCGAAAAATAGTATGCACGGTGTTTGTTCTAAGGACGATGTCAACACTCCATCGGTCATTTATATCTCTTAGGGCGATAATTATGTATTGGACATATTTGTGCTAAGGGCGATAATCGTATATCGGCCATTGCCTACTTAGGCTTCTTGCCACACACTCGGGTGGTACTTCTTCAAGTATTTGCCATTGAGAGCTCGAGGTAACAATGCCCCTTGTATTGATTCCACCAAATATGAGTTTCCGGGAACTATTCTTGTAATCCTAAAAGGACCTTCCCAACTCGGAGACCACTTCCCGAATTTTCTATCTCTTGAACCAATCGGTAGAATCACTTTCCAGACGAGATCACCAACTTGAAAATTCTTCAGCTTGACTTTCTTATTGTAAGCTCTTGCCACCCTCAATTTATCTCTCTCTATGGCCTTCAAAGCAGCCAAACGTTTATCGGCAACCTCATCAATATTGTCCATCATCAAGTTATAAAAGTCTACTACCGATAAATCATTTTGTTTGGCTATTCTCAAAGCATTCAAATTTACTTCCACTGGTAAAACAGCCTCTTGACCATATACTAGCTCATATGGAGTCACCTTCGTAGCACCATGCCTTGAAATTCTATGTGCCCACAAAGCTTCAGACAACAACTCATGCCATCTCCTCGGATTATCCTCAATCTTGTTCTTGATAAGCTTGATTAAAATTTTATTGCTAGACTCAGCTTGCCCATTAGCTTGGGCATAATACGGAGAGGAATTGAGCAACTTTATGTTATAGCATTCAGCAAACTCTCTGACTTGGTGTGACATGAAAGATGAACCTTGATCTGTAGTTAACGTTTGAGGAATACCGAATCTATGAATAATGTGCTCGGTTATGAATTGAATTACCTCCGTATGTGTCATGTTCATGAGAGGTACTGCTTCAGACCATTTAGTGAAATAATCAGTTGCCACCAATACGAACCGATGCCCTTTTGAGGAAGACGGATGGATTTCTCCAATGAAGTCTAAACCCCAACCCCTGAAAGGCCACGGCTTGATAATAGGATGTAACATAGCAGCAGGAGCCAATTGAATATCACCAAAATTTTGACAAGCTTCACACCCCTTATAATATCTGAAGCAATCATTAATCATAGTCGGCCAATAAAACTCAGCACGTCACAATAACCATTTCATCTTGGGAGCCGACTGATGAGTGCCACAAATGCCTTCATGTACCTCTCCCATAGCAACTCTTGCCTGGTCCTCGTCCAAGCACTTTAGAAGAACATCCTCGACTATTCGTTGATAAAGACCATCATCTCTCATTGTATACTTGAAAGCCATACGCCGAACAGACCTGTCCACCCTTTCACTCGGATTGCACAAGTAATCAATAATGGGCTTCCTCCAGTCCGGGCTGTCACCTCCACTAGATTTTTGTTAATGGCCGAATCAGTTGGTTTTGGTCAGGCCTCTTCTATATTGGCAAGACAAGACATCGGTCTTTGAGAAATATGAAACATGCCATGATCAACATGATAACCAGATACTTGTTGTGCCAATTCATTTGCTCTCCAATTGTCATGCCTAGATATATGAGCAATGCTAAAACAATCCAATGTAGAAATTATATCTAGACATTTATCAAGATAAACATTAAGTGATTCATCCAAACACTGAAAGACTTTGGATATTTGTTGCACCACTAGTAACAAATCACCGTAAGCCTCAATATGTGTAACACCTATAGCAAGTAACATCTCTAGGCCGAATAACAATGCTTCATATTCGGCTTGATTGTTTGTGCAAAAATATTCTAAGCGGCATGAGGCTTCAAAAACAGCACCATGAGGAGATATATAAAAAATACCAACACCTTGGCCATTGCTACAAACTGAACCATAAAAATATAATCTCCATGATACTAGTGAGACAAGGTTTATATCAACATCATGCTTGTCATCAATCCGATGTTCAACAATAAAATTAGCAACAATTTGGCCTTTCATGGATTTAGAGATTCATAAGCCAAATCATATTCAATCAAAGCATAAGCCCACTTGCCAATTCTACAACTAAGAATTGGCCTATGCAACATGTATTTAATGACACCGGTTTGACAAGCTACTACGCAAGCACTCGGCACTAAATAATGTCTCAATTTTGTGCAAGCATAATATAAGCATAGACATAATTTTTCAATAAATGTATACCTTGTCTCGGCGTCCAATAAGCGCCTGCTCAAATATGTAATAGCATGCTCTTTTCCTTCGGTTTCTTGAGTCAAAACACCACCAATAACACCTTCCTCTGCTGCAATATAAAGCTTAAAGGGCTCCCTATGCTTGGGTGCTTTCATCACCAGAGGACTGCACAAATAATTCTTGATCATATCAAAGGCTTCTTGATGTTTTGCCCCCCAAGTGAAATCAGCATCATTCTTTAAACGAAGGATAGGAGTGAACGCATCAACCTTCCCTGACAGATTAGCTATGAACCTCCTCAAATAATTGACCTTGCAAGGGAACTTTTGCATATCTCTCTTGCATGTTGGAGCCTCCACTTTCTGTATAGCCTCTATCTTTTTGCGATCAATCTCTATGCCATCTTCATGAATAATAAAACCCAAAAACTTGCCAGCTGACACACTGAATGCACACTTCAAAGGATTCATCTTCAGTCCATACTTTTTCATTCTTTCAAAAGCTAAACGCAAATCAGCCAAGTGAGATTCAAAAGCATCCGATTTGACAACAATATCATCAATATAAACTTCAAGTATGACACCGAGTAAATCATGAAAAATCAAATTCATAGCCCTTTGATATGTGGCGCCAGCATTTTTTAATCCGAACGTCATCACTGTCCACTCGAATAAACCAAGGAAACTAGGGCATCGAAAAGTTGTCTTGGGCATGTCCTCTTCGGCCATAAAAATTTGATTGTATCCGACATTACCATCTAAAAAGCTAATAACTTTATGTCCAGAAGCATCATTAATAAGCATATCGGCTATTGGCATGGGATACTCATCTTTGGGTGTAGCCCTACTCAAATCTCTGAAGTCAATGCACACCCTCAACTTGTCAGATCCATTCTTCTCCACTGGGACAATGATAGAAATCCACTCGGCATACCTGCAAGGTCGAATGAAATTAGCTTCAAGCAAACGACCGATCTCTTCCTTGATCCGGTCATATGTTTTTGGATTAAATTTTCTGGCCGATTGTTTGTAAGGTCTAAAACCGGCCTTTATTGGCAACCGATGCTCCACTAGCTCTCAGCTTAAACCTGGCATTTCATGATATTCCCATGCAAAGCAACACACATATTCTTTTAATAGCTTGATAACTTAGATTTACAATTGGCTTTCAAGTTTTTGTTTACAAACGTCGGTCGAGTGACTGAACCATCTCCAATATCTATCTCTTCTAATGGATCGGCCGATGTAAAACCTTGTCCAAGTTTATCCATGTCATCCAAATCCTCTATAGACTCATACATATCGTTCTCGCTGGACTGATATTTTACAAGACATTTTTGTAACCACTCGGAACTAGAATCCATTTAAACATACCATACCTTGGAGCCGACTGCATTCAGTCGGCTTTAAAGAGACGGGCACGAAACCATTCTTGGTCGCGCTGAGAAAATCAAACTCTGACAAGTCACGTCCCGTCAAGCAAGTAGCATTGGGGTGTTGCCAATCCACCGATGCATCGGCCAAAGCAACACAAGCCGAGTTATCCGCATGAATGACTTCCACTTCATCATCAACCCACTGAATCGAAAACTGGTGCATAGTGGATGGCACGCATTGGTTTGCATGAACCCAATCACGGCCTAGTATGACATTGTAGTTACCTTGCACCTCAGCAACAAAGAATGCAGTAGCCAAAGTTTTGCTTCCGACTGTAAGCTCCACATACATCACACCTTTGGCTTCAATTTTCTCTTTGCCTTCAAATCCATTGAGCACCATATTGGTCTTGATTAATTCTTCATCAGGCAAACCCAATTTCTTGAAGACCGAATAGGGCATAAGATTTACCACAGCACCACCATCAACAAGCATCCGAGTGAGCGGTGATCCATTGATATGACCTCTGAATACAATGGTTTCAAGTGCGTAACTGGTTCTTTTGGCTTCTCAAATATTGCATTTTTAGGCCCAAAGTCCATCTGAGCTACATCCCCTTCCTCATCTACAACACGAAACTCAGCAGGTAAGTAATACACCATATTGATATCCATACCTTCATGAACCGGCGTCGACTCATAATCTAACATATCATCCTCTTCCACAAGTGCATCCACCGATTCTGAAATTGGTCCGAGTGAAGGAGAAGTAAGAAGTGTCGCAGACGATGTGATAGCTGTTGCATCATCTTCCATTGGTGATGTAGGTATTTTTGTGATAGACGTAGAAGTTGTGTCTTGTATTTGTTTAGGTCTCCATATTTGCTTTGCTGGAACCATGGGTCGAGTGTCATTGAACAACTTATCCCTTTGCTTCTCGGCCTCCTATTCTGCCATCTCTTGACTCCTTAACCTCTGTAGTTTCCTCTTTTGTGTCTTTGTTGGCCCTGGAGGACACCACTTTGGCTGAGTGTATTTAGGGTCTCTCGTCTTTACTTGACTGGTGCTTGCTTCATGGTCATTAGCCGAGAGCTTTGGCGCGATAGCAAGTATCGGCTCAGTCGAGTGGTTATGCACAGTCGGCTGCTGTATGGGGAATGTTTTGGTGTCCAAGATAAGTGAGTCGACATCCATTTTCTTCTTGCCTTTTCCTGACTCAACTACTGCAACACTTGGTGACTTAACACGCCATTCTTTTTGACCTCCCTGATGCATGAAATTTCCACTCGGACGCACCTTTTTACTCGAACGAATCCACTCGGATGGATGTCATTCTGATGGAATCCACTCGGATGGGACTCACTCGGATGAAATCTACCCAGCCACATTTTTTCACTCAGATGGCTTCCACCTGGGTGCATTCTTACACTAGGATAGTTTCCACTCGGTCGCATATTTTGACCAGCCGACTGATAGTCACCAATGTTCAGTCGGCCATTATATGAGTAGTCAAGTCGATCCCAAAAAGACTGCCTCTGCTCTTCCAAAAACTGCGCCCTTGGTCCACTCAGTTTCGTATACCGACTGAACATATTAGCTGATGGTGACCTTGGTCGCTTCAGATGAGTCGGCCGATTAAAGCAAGAACCGGCCGACTGGTTGGCGTACTTGGACAACAACACATCAAAAGTTGGCTTGAGCCACTTGCGCTGCACTTTAGCTTCATTCCTCTTCCACTTGCCAACTTCTGGACTCTTGGGTTTGACAAATTTAACTCGAGTGTTTTCTTGCACTTGTGGTTGCCCCCCGAGTGTAGGATTCTTGATGGTGATTTTGATCACTTCCTTGCCATCGGGCTGCTTATCAAGCACAATATGTCTCCCCAAGACCTTGCTGCCCTCCTTGTCTTTCCTGGGCTCACCAACAATGACATTGGCTTTATTAGCAGATTCGGCTACCTCCGGCCGAATGAGTAGCTTCTTCCCCTCTAAACCCATGGTATTCATTGGAAAAGGTTGTTTATCAACTTGCATCTTAGAAAAGTTCAATCATCTGTCATTAATGGCCAATTGTATCTGTCGTCGAAAAACATTGCAATCATTAGTAGCATGAGAAAAAGAATTATGATACTTGCAATAAGCGCGCCATTTCAGCTCTTCAAACGGCGGTAAAGTATGAGATATTCTAATAATCTTAGCCTATAGCAAAGCACCAAATATTCTATCACACTTAGTAATGTTAAAAGTAAACTTCATCTCTTCATCACGATTCTTATGAATCAGTTTCAGATCATTGCAAGTAAAGGGTTCGGCCTTAGATGGACAAACAAATTCAGCAGCAAAAACATCACCCTCATCGTCCGAGTGATCACTATCATATTCAACCATATTCATCTTTGGACGATCGGCTTTGTATCTATGCACTTCTTTGAGATATTTGCTTCGGCTTTCCTGAGCCAAAGCCCTTTGCAAGACTTGGTTGATATTTAAGAACTCGTAACCTTCTAGCTTTTCTCTAATGGGAGTTCTCAAACCACTCAGCACTAGGTCTGCCAAGTCTCTCTCGGTTATCTCCAAACTAAAACACTGGTTTTTTGTTTCTCTGAATCTATTGACGTAATCGGAGACCGATTCATCATGCTTCTGTTTAACCGATGTTAGATGTGATGTCACGCCCAATATGCGACCCTATCCTAAAGGAACTCGAAGGTCCCACCAAGGATAGACCCGCATATTGAAACGCTTTTGCAAGGTGGATATCATTACATCAACATTACATAATATTTGGGGATACATACAAGGCATACAAATGCCGCAAGAATACAACAATACATCATACATAAGCTCAACATCCGACTACGGATGAAACATAAACAGAAACTCAAACGACATCCACCCTGCTAGCCCAGGCTGCCGACCTGGAACCTATCCCCTGATCGAAGAAGAAGCAGAAGAAGAACTCCAAAACAGCTAAACATCGCTCTCACGTCATGATCATCGCAAAACCTGTACCTGCAACTGGTGTTGTAGTAATCTGTGAGCCACGAGGACTCAGCAATCCCATTACCATGGGTATCAAGACTAGCAAAGCTTAATGGGAAAGGAAGGGGTAAAGTGGTGAGGTTGAAGCAGCGACTAAGCATGTATGGTGGCTAACTTACGCAATCAAGAGCGAGAAGAGAAGCAAAGGAACGGTCGTGAAACTAGCAATGATCAAGAAGTGATCCTGAACTCCTACTTACGTCAAGCATAACCCAGAAACCGTGTTCACTTCCCGGACTCCACCGAGAAGAGACCATCACGGCTACACACGCGGTTGATGCGTTTTAATTAAGGTCAAGTGTCAAGTTCTCTACAACCGGATATTAACAAATTCCCATCTGCCACATAACCGCGGGCACGGCTTTCGAAAGATAATACCCTGCAGGGGTGTCCCAACTTAGCCCATCATAAGCTCTCACGGTCAACGAAGGATATTCCTTCTCCCGGGAAGACCCGATCAGTCTCGGAATCCCGGTTACAAGACATTTCGACGATGGTAAAACAAAACCAGCAAAGCCGCCCGATGTGCCGACAATCCCGATAGGAGCTGCACATATCTCGTTCTCAGGGCAACACCGGATAAGTCAAGCTACGAGTAAAACCAGACCTCGAGTTTCCCCGAGGTGGCCCCGCAGGCTGCTCGGTTCGGACCAACACTTAGAGAAGCACTGGCCCGGGGGGTAAATGAAGATGACCCTCGAGAGAGCGACTCCCTAGGGAAAAGAAATAGGCTAGGCAAATGGTAAAACCAAGGTTGGGCCTTGCTGGAAGAGTTTTATTCAAAGCGAACTGTCAAGGGGGTCCCATAAATCACCCAACCGTGTAAGGAACGCAAAATCCGGGAACATAACACCGGTATGACGGAAACTAGGGCGGCAAGAGTGGAACAAAACACCAGGCATAAGGCCGAGCCTTCCACCCTTTACCAAGTATATAGATGCATTTATAATATAAGAGATATTGTGATATCCCAACATAAACATAATCCAACATGGAGCAATCTTCATCTTCACCTGCAACTAACAACGCTATAAGAGGGGCTGAGCAAAGCGGTAACATAGCCAAACAATGGTTTGCTAGGAAGGGTGACAAAGGTTAGAGGTTCATGGCAATTTGGGAGGCTTGAAGGGCAAGTGAATAGGTAGCGCAGCATAGCGATAGAACGAAGCTACTAGCATAGCAATGATAGTAATGAGATCCAAGGTGACGGTCATCTTGCCTGAAATCCCGCTAGGAAGAAGAACGAATCCATGAAGAAGATGAAGCCACGAAGACGAACGAATCCTCACGGTCGCAACGACACGGGAACTATCGAGAAGAAGCACACAACAAGGTAAACACACCACCCATGAACAAGGCATGATGCTCAAACAAGAATGATGCATGACAAGGCTATATGAAGCTACACACGGCAAAAGATGATGCATACAAGATCAACACATCACAGCAAGTTTAAATGAGGCCGGAAACAACATAAAACAATTCCGGTAAGTCCTCATATGCAAATTTCAAAATTGGTCCAGAACTGAATAAACATTAAGTTGAAGTTGTTAAACAGCAAGTTAAAGAGCACCATGATGCTCTACATGAAATTCTAGTCAAGTTACATATAAAGTTCATTAGATTCGGAGCTACGGCCTAGAAGATATGAGCAAAACAAGGTAAACATGGCATTGATGCAAAATGCATACAACCATCAAGCAAACACCTCAAAACAAGGATGCAACATGATAATATGAGACTACATGCAAAACTAAGCAATTTTCATATAGAGCACGCTCAAAACGGAGCAACGGTGCAACACATACACTCCAAACAAGACATAGCAACAATCTGTCCAAAACAGCAACTAGGCAACTTGCAAGCACCAAAACAATATGCTACAGCCACCCAACATGCAAACAAAAGGCATGAACATGATGTACAGGTAAAGCAAAACAAAACATGAACACTGAGCTATCTCCAGAAATCACTAGAACATGTTCAAAAGGACATGGCAAGATTGCAAAATAATAACAGGTTCCCAGACTTGGCAGAAATTACTGGACATGACAGAAACAGCATCAGGTTGCAATGTTCAGAGCACGATATCCACATGCTACAGGAACTTAACATGGCAAAACAAGGCATATAATGAATCTACTCAAAGCATATGACAAAAGTCCCTTACTGACCATAAGCCAAAAAGGACCAGAAGATATGATGGAAAGTATGTAAACATAGCAAGTTTCGTTATCAGGTTTCAGACTTAGCAGAAAACAGAGCTTGGCAGAAACAATAATATGTAGGCATCTTGGTGAGCTTGAGGCACTCACCACAAGGCAATGCATGACAAAACAAGGATACCTACAGCAATATGGCATGCTTATTAAGCTAACCATGGCAAGAGCAAGTACATAGCATGTATGGAACAACTACAACAAGCTTGGCAAAATTGAATAACACGTAAACAATCTGCCAGGAACATTTTATAGCAAAAGTAGAGCAAGATTGAGTCATGCTATGGAACCCCATAATTGCAAACAAGGGCATGAATGGAACAATTACAACAATCTCTACAAAACATCCTTACTGAACATCTCCAAAATATGCATGGATCTCACTGTAGCATCAAGTTTACATGGCAACAAAATAACAGCAGACAAGGACTTACAGAAATCACCAAGTCCCTGAAATCAGAAACATTACGGGGCCTAGTTTGCATGCTTGTTCTAGTCCCCACAGAGATCACAAAAATACATGGCATACATCACTGGAAAGACGGCATGGCATACAACAAAACACATATAGAGCTCATGCCCATAAGATGCACAGATTAAATGATACAAAAATAACAAATCACCAAGTTCTGATAAGTAACAGCAGATAACAGCAACTAGCACTCTTGCAAGGATGATTTGGGCATCAAGATGGACTCAAATGAGCATGGCACAATGGAACAAAATGTAGAGCATCACGAGAGGAACAATTTGACATATTACACGCGTGAAACGAAGCTATATGCAAAGAGTTATGGCATGATGAACAGATGCACTTATTGTAAGAATCACGGGACTTGGCAAAATTGAAGGGGGTCTCGGGGTCAACCTCTGGCGTTGACCAGATCCGATCGGGACGAGGGAGCTCGGGATCGGGCCGGAGTTCGGGGAGAGGAGACGCCGGCGGGGAGAGGAGGTGGCACGCCGGCGGCGGGGGTTGGCGGCGACGGCGAGGCGGGCGCGACGACGGGAGAGGCGATCCCCGGCGCGGAAGCCGAGGGCCGGCGGGGTGGCGCGGGCGCCAAGGCGGCGGAGGGCTCCGGCGGCGCGGGATCCGGTCGCCGGCGGGAGGAGCGGGGCGGCGCGGCACTCCGGAGGCCGGCGGCGAGGGCAGGTGGCGGCGGGCGGAGACGCACCGGGCGCGAGGTGGCGGCGGCTCCAGTGCGGCAAGCGGCAGCGGAGGACGGGCCCGGCGCGGCCCGGTTCGGCCCGGGGCGGGCCGGATCTGGGCCCCGGGTCGCGCGGTGGAGGAAGGCGCTGGCGGCGGTGAGGTGGCGCGACGCGAGTGGAGGGGAGCGGCGGCGGGGTGACGTGGCGGCTTGTGGTTGGCCGGAGCGACGTGTCCGGCGGACATGTCCGGCGCGGACGGGCGTGTCCGGCGGCGCGGGGAGGAAGACGCTAGGGTTGGACTGCGCGAAAAATCGGGGGAAGACACCTATATATAGGTAGAGGGAGCTAGGAGAGTCCAAACGGGGTGCGGTTTTTGCCCACGCGATCGTGATCGAACGACCGAGAGCATGGTGGAGACTTAGAGGGGTTTTGGGGCTGTTTGAAGGAGGGTTTTGCTGAAACACACAAACGGACTTTGCGGTTACCCGGTTAACCGTTGGAGTACCAAACGACCTCCAAATGGAACGAAACTTGACCGGTGGTCTCCCGGTGGTATACCAAGGCCACTTGGCAAGACTCGGTCCATTACGAGAACGTTCAACACTCGCTCACGAAAAGAAACAAGAAGGGAGCGCCGGAGGAGGTGGGAATGCCGGATTGCAAAACGGACAACGGGGAAAATGCTCGGATGCATGAGACGAACACGTATGCAAATGCGATGCACATGATGACATGATATGAAATGCAGATGATGACATGGCAAAATGCAACACGCAAGCAAATGACAAGGTAAGGACGGCGAATAACTGGCAGACACCTGGCGCATCGGGTCCGGGGCGTTACATGTGATAACTTGAGTTCATTGTCACCGCTATAAAAGTGATCATGAAATTTCTGCTCTAGCTGCGACCAAACACGAATGGAACCATGTGGTAAAGAAGAAAACCATGAAAAAGCGGTACCAGTTAATGATAAAGGAAATAAACACACTTTCAATACATTCCATGAGCCTACCTCACCCAATTGTGCTAAATATTGACTAACATACTCCCATGTGGTTTTTGTGCCTTCTCCATTAAACTTAACAAAATCTGGAACTTTATATCCTGGAGGGCACTAGATGGCATCAAAGTACTCGGGGTACGGCTTTTGGTAAATCCGATTCCGAGGTAGCTCAACTCCAAAATTCTCTCGAAGCATCTTAGCCATCTCCTCTCTAAGATTAGCTAGACCATCATCCATAGTGGACGATGCAGCTTGTGGCAGTGGCATAGAAGGAGTAGGGTTACTAGCTGTAGGTAGGAATTGTGGCATGTACGTCGACCCATAATTTGGTAGTGGTCGAGTGGATGTAGCTGTAGATAGGGTTTGGTTCGGCGTTGCCACCGAACCTGTCATGCTCATAATAGCATTAACGGGTGCAGCCACAATCTGATTTGTTTGGGTAGGATAATAAGTCATCGGCATGGGAGGCGCCGATGAGATAGGTAAAGCCAGATTAGGGTTTTGCACACTAGCAGCTACACCATCATTACCACTAGACAATTGAGATACATTCTTCTGAGCATTAGTATTTTCTATGAAAGTTTGATAGACTAGATTGTTACCATCAGCAATACGACTCAATCTCATCCCACTGCTCAGGAGAAAAGGTAGTACTCACAGAGGGTTTAACCTGCTCGGCTTGAAGAGGTGGGAACTTGATTTCTTCAATCGGAGTGATGTTGCCTTGGCGATCCTTCTTGAACTTTGCAAGGAACTCCTGCAAATCCTTCTCTTCGCGCGCCTTCTTGTACTCCTCATAGACTTGGCGATGATCGGCCAATATCTCATCAAGACTGGGCTTAATGATGTTATCGGCGTTTACCTCAGATGGCTTGGGAAGATCGGACACGGTGGATGATAACGATTCATCTTTAGTCCCCAGCGGAGTCGCCAAAAAGTGTGTTGACACACGAACACGTCATGTGTACCCTCGACGCCGGGGGTGATGCACCACAGCTCACGTCGAAGGAGACCCGACCGACAGCGCGATACGCAGGACAGTCGGCGGGCGATTTTGAGACCCGAAACCCCGCACGCCCAGGAGGGACCCCGTCAGGGAGTGCGGCGGCTATGGGCTGCCCTAGGTCGATTCGCTCACCCCTAGAGCCTTGGAACTCGCAGCTCTCAAACACGAAGAACAGCGAAAAACGAGAGAGAGAAACGATGGAGAGATAAAAACGTAGACTAAAAAAGTAGTATATTGATTTGTTCAATTGTGTGTTGTTTAATCGGCCATCACCCCCAACATATATAAGAGGCGGCTGGACTTCCCGTACAAGTAAAGGATTCATCTAGGCTTTCCTTACAAAAAATTACATCAATTCACGTCCTAGAGTCCTAGTTCTATTCCAACTCGGATTCAGTCTGAATCTTGCCCAACTTCGGTCTTCCTCCTTGTGCGGGCCGTTGAGCTTGCATATGATCTCCGATCAAGATGGCACATATGTCAAACTTGTGCGCCTCGATGAGGCGAACAACTCTCATGTTGATCACTCTTTCAAATAAGGCCATCTGGAATACTTTTTGAGGTCATCTTTACCTTCCAGTCGGACTCGGTCTTGCAGCAGACTGGATTATCCGAGTCTCGTAGTGAATTTGCAGGCCATATATTATCTCTGATGGTAATGATTCCGAAACCAAAGTTTACCGTTTTGATGATACGCACAACTCCTGTATTGAACACTTCTCCATTCGAGATCATCTTGATAAACTTTCGGGCACATGTTCAGTTTCACTCGGATTCAAGCTCATCCACTCGGATATTAGAGTCTTTCATTCGGATCGCCCGACTGGGCTTTTTCACTCGGATGTTAGAATCTTTCACTCGGAAGACAACCTTTCACTCGGATGACTATATTTTCAGTCGGAAGACAATCTTTCACTCGGATGACTATATTTTCACTCGGTAGGCAATATCTTACTCGATCGGCAAGTTTTCATTCCGATGGTAATCTTTTCAGCCGGAATATTTTCACCTGGAGGACAATTTCACTCGGATGACTATATTTTCACTCAGATGATAATAAGTTCACTCGGACGGCAAACTTTCACCGATCGGTACGTTTTCACTCGGATGGTAAGCTTTTCACTCGGATTTCCCAACTGAAAACATAGTCTGATCTTGATTTGTCTCTCCAGGTCTCATATGAGTGAAAATATGAATAAGCAGAAGAGGGGTTAGAGTAAGCATATGAATAAGCAGAGAAATTCTTCGGCAACTGGATAAACATAGTCTGATCTTCTGATCTTGATCCATCCACTTTATCTGGCTTTATCGGTCCACTTTGTTTCACAGAAGAGGGGTTAGAGTAAGCATATGAATAAGCAGAGAAATTCTTCGAGGACTTATGAACATAATGGTTTGAAGAATAATGCACATATTCATAGCCCTTAGGCTTTCCCTATGAAACAGAAGTGTTAGCATGGTGATGTTCATATGAGGATTTTGATCCATATGAGGAATTTGGTCCATATGAGGACTTAGATCCATATGAAGACTTTGGTCCATATGAAGAATTTGATCTGGGGTTCCTATTCTTCACAGGTGGTGTCATGATGACATTCACCTGAAGACTTTCAAGGCACCTTTTGGGAACCTAGATTTTCTTCATAGGGGGACCATTCCTGCAGTTAGTTCCAACATATCTCACAAATACTTCACCATTATGATTTTTGAACAGTTTATAGTTGGAGTCAAATGACTCATCAGAAGAATATGAAGATTCACAAGTAAAGCCAGATAAAGTGGATGGATCTACGGGAGGTCCTTTTGCAGCAACCCATGAGGTTTTGGGATACCGCTCAGGTTTCCAGTAGGCCCCATCAGCATTGAGTTTCCTCTCAAAGGCAATACCCTCTTTCCTAGGGTTCCTGTTGAGGATCTACTTTTTAAGCACGTCACAAAGAGCCTAATGCCCTTTGAGGCTTTTGTACATGCCTGTCATATACAATTCCTTCAACCCTGCATTGTCAGTGATACTTTTGGCATCCTCAGATGAGGAATTTGTGACCACAGGGATAGTTGAAGAATTTGCAGCAATAGAAGCATTTGAACTTTCAGGTGAAGAATTAGCAGATTCACGTTCAATGCATTTCAAACATGGTGGAATGAATTCATCCTGAGCGGAACTAATCTGTTGAGCAAGCAATGAATCACGTTCCTTCTGAAGATCTTCATAACTCACCCTTAGCTTCTCAAGATCTTGCTTTCTTTGAAGAAATTCATAAGAAAGCTTCTCGTGATCGGCTAAGAGAGTGTTATGATGACTCTGAAGGTTATCAAACTTAGACTGAAGTCTCTGAAGATTATCAGTCAGAGTTTGAGTATGATCCATTTCTTCACCCAATAGGTCATCGCTTTTGTCTAGCATATTTTGAACCTTTTCAAAAGTCTTTTGTTGTTTCACAGCAATCTTAGCAAGTTTAGAATAACTGGGCTTGAGGTTTTCATCAGATTCATCCTCACTTGATTCAGAGGAGGGATATTTGAGTACCTTGGCACCTTTTGCCATGAAGCAATAGGTAGGAGCGTAGTCATCATCACCGTCGTCAGCAGTGTTGGGGATGTCATTTTCTTCAGAGTTGAAGATGGACTTGCTGATGAAACTAGTAGCGAGAGCTAGGCTCACCACACCAAAGTCTGACTCCTCAGATGCCTCCTCTTCCTCATTTTCCTCAGATTCAGCTTCAGAGTCCATTTCCTTGCCAATGAATGCCCGAGCCTTTCTGGAGCTGCTCTTCTTGTGAGATGAAGACTTTGAAGATTTTGACGACGAGGACTTTGAAGATTTCTTCTTCTTCTTTGAGTCATCAGAACTATCATCCTTGTATTTGTTCTTCTTTGATTCCTTCTCCCACTATGGACAATCAGTAATGTAGTGACCAGGTTTCTTGCATTTGTGGCAAGTTCTCTTCTTGTATTCACGGGATGAGGAATTTGATCTCATGTCATCACCTCTTGAGGATTTACCAAAGCGGCCACGCCTTGAGAACTTTTGGAATTTCCTCACGAGCATTGCTAGCTCCTGACTCAGTTCTTCAAGATCACCAAGGCTGCTACCAGAATCCTCTCCTTCAGATTCAGAGACTGCCTTGGCCTTCAGTGCGCGTGATCTACCATAGCTCGGTCCATAGAGATCTCTCTTCTCAGCAAGTTGAAACTCATGAGTATTTAGCCTCTCAAGGATATCAGCAGGATCAAGTGACTTGTAGTCTCCACGTTCTTGAATCATCAGTGCAAGAGTGTCAAACGAGAAATCAAGCGATCTCAGCAATTTCTTCACCACCTCATGGTCGGTGATGTCAGTGGCACCAAGTGATTGAAGCTCATTTGAGATGTCAGTGAGGCGATCGAAGGTTTGCTGAACATTTTCATTGTCGAGTCTTTTGAAGCAGTTGAAGAGATTGCAAACAACGTCAACTCGAGAGTCACGTTGTGTTGAGACTCGTTCGTTGACCTTAGACAGCCTATCCCAGATAAGCTTAGCAGTCTCCAAAGCACTCACTCTGCCATACTGCCCTTTGCTCAGATGGCCACATATGATATTCTTCGCTTGAGAGTCAAGTTGCTTGAATCTCTTCACATCAGCAGCATTCACGGAAGGAGTGATGGAGGGAACGCCATTTTCCACAACGTACCAGAGATTGTTGTCAATTGCCTCAAGATGCATGCGCATCTTATTCTTCCAGTAGGGGTAGTCTGTCCCATCAAAGGTAGGACACCCAGCCGAGGCCTTGATCATGCCTGCAGTCGACATAACTAAAACTCCAGGTGGTTAGACCAAAATCACACAGAACAAGGGAGTACCTTGCTTTGATACCAATTGAAAGTGCATTATATCGACTAGAGGGGAGGTGAATAGGCAATTTTTACAAATTAATCACTGGGGAATTTCTAGGTGAGGAAATTCCTAAGCAACGAACTACTTAGCAGCGGAATAAGTACTCAGATGCATGCAAAACAGAACAGTAGCACAGTCATCATGATCAAATGAAACATACACAGAGTACAAGTAGCGTGTGAACAGGATAAGCAGGCTGAAGACAGAGTGACTGAAGAATTATGATTGAGGAAATTGAAAGTCTTCAGTCAAAGTCTTCAAATAGTAACGATCAAGTTCATCAACATAAGAGTGAGGAAATGAAAGGGTTGGGGAAATAGAACCAGTAGCTTGGTGAAGACGATGATTTGGTAGACCAGTTCCAATTGCTGTGACAGTTGTACGTCTGGTTGGAGCGGCTAGGTATTTAAACCTGAGGACACACAGTCCCGGACACACAGTCCTCACTGTATTCTCCTTGAGCTAAGATCACACAAACCTCACCCAATCACTCGTGGTAAGTCTTCGGGTGACTTCCAAACCTTCACAGACTTGGTCACTCGGCGATCCACAATTTCCTCTTGGATGCACAGTCCTCAAAGGTAACAAGCGTCGGTTCCACACAGGTACAATCTCTTCAGTGATGCTCAATCACTTTGGGTTTGTAGGTGTTTGGGTTTGGGTTTTCCTCACTGATGATTTTCACTCGAAGTCCTCGGAGGATGGGATGCTCTCAATGACAAGTGTCAGTTTCTCTCGGGGCAGCCAACCAACTAGTGGTTGTGGGGGGCGGCTATTTATAGCCTAGGGAGCAGCCCGACATGATAAGACGTAAATGCCCTTCAATGATATGACCATTAGGTGGGTAGATATTTTGGGACAGCTGGCGCGTGGCACAGCAACGGTCGGATATTTGAGTACCAAATTCCTCAGGGCTATCACTTGTAGGCAATCCGCACTGGCGAATTCCTAACTCCTCAGTCAGAACAAATTCCTCAGATACCAGAAAATCTTCGTCTCTGTCACTGAATAAATTGACTGAACTGTATGAGATTTCCAATGGCTTCACTTGAAAGGATTGGGTAGGTGTAGGATTTTGAGGTGAGCATCACTTGGAAACTTTTCCTTAGTTTTACCTCGACCCCCTTTAATAGTACGGTGTTTCCTATGACTCAAAGAAAGAGAAAATGAAACTACGAAAACAAAAGTCTTCACGCTTCATATTCCTCGCATGAATATCAAGTCTTCATGGTCACACCAATTTCCTCACTTTCAAAGTCTTCAAGAAAACCAAAGTCTTCAGCTGAAGACATTCATTTTTAGGGGTCAACTTTCATAGTAAATATCAAACTCCTCATAGACTTATAGACCTGAGTACACTCACAAACACATTAGTCCCTTAACCTATAAGTCTTCAATACACCAAAATCACTAAGGGGCACTAGATGCGCTTACAGAGAAGAACATGGCCCCAGTGCCACAAGTTCAGGATGATGATGAGACGCTAGTGCTCAGAAAATTGAAGCCCAAGATTCCAGATCATGATGATGCTCATCCAGTTGCCGAGAACATGATGCTCAGGAAGGACAAAGGTTTGAGGGAATGGAGGAAAGTGGATCCGTATTCAGTGAGGAGGAGGACAACTTGTGATTATCGTTTCCACACTAGGGAACAACAAGACTTCTATGAGACAGTGCTCCTTGATAAGAAGCCCATTGTCAGTGACATGAAGTGGGTGGGCTGGAAGTACATCGGTGCAAATGAAGAACTTCCCCCCACGTTCATGAGAGCTTCAAACTTGCTAGAGTAGATGCATTTGTTGGTCAGAAACTTACAAAATGGAATGATGAGATGGTCATGCAGTTTTACTCTACATCACATTTCTATCCAGATGGGAGGATCACATGGATGACTGAGGGTCAAAGGTACTAGTCATCAATCTCCGAGTGGGATGCTCTTCTGAATGCCCCTGAAGAAGATGAAGACGATGTTGATGTCCATGGGAAGCCCATGACGGATCACAACTCAATGGCTAACATGTATAAGACCATTCCTAATGATGATTTGGAAACCCACAAGATTGGGTCAGTCAAGCATTTGCTAGCAGGGTTGGCCACCACAAACACCATTCTAAGATTCACTCTTCTGCCCAAATTTGGAGATGAGAGGACGATTTGTGGCCACTCCATCAATTTGCTTCACTTGTTTGACTCCCCACCTCAGAAATTCAAATTTATGAGCTTAATTGTTGAAACAGTCAAGGGGACTGCTCTGACCAGAAAAGGTCTTATGGATATGCCCCTCACATTCAGATGCTTATCAACTCCAAGGTTGGCACAGATACATATATACTTGATCCTGAGCACCTTCCACTTCAGCCGGAGTTCAAGGACAATGTAGTGGTGATGGATCCTTCACACCCTACTTCAGTTGAGGCTCAAGAGAAGGCTCGGGTAGCAGTAGCAGCAAAGGCAGAAAAGGAAGCCACTGCACCAAATGCCCCAATAGCAAATCTCAAGTCCAAGCAAGACCAAATGACATATCTGGTGGAAGCAACACTAAGGATTGACCGAAGTCTGGCCAACTTAGCCAAGAACCAGGAGAGCCTAGAGCGGATTGTGGAGGACAAGATGTACAATTTAGATGTCAAGGTCACAGAGATACAGTCTATTGTGGAGAAGCTGAGAGATGATGCTGAGGATGGAGATGACAGACCAACAACTGACAGATTTCAGATTGTGCCAAGGGCACCCAGGTCTTCAGTTGTGCCAGTTGCAAACACGAGACCTACTCTTTCTGCACCTGCCGCCACTGCTACTGTGCCACCTCCAGTATCTACACCACCAGCTCAGCAGACTTCAGTAGAAGCATTCGCCGAGGAAGTTATCTCAATGCCATCTACACACACCGGAGCAACGAGCCAGAAGACCCCTTCAGGAGCTCCGGAGGATCGTGCCTAGAGAGACGTATAACACTATACTTTTCAAGCTTTTTGGTAACTTGTTGCCAAAGGGGGGAATGTATAGATCATAGGCTTCGAGAGAGAGTGTCTCGTTCTTTTGCTTGTTGGTTTTTATTGCCCGTTGCTACAATGTTCATTTGTTTCATGCTACTTGGTTGTTTTATGCTCGTGAGATACTATGTTTGGTTGTGTGGTTGATCATACTATGCTTAATGTGTGATTTACGCTTATCTCTATGATTATTTTTGTATGATCATTCACTTATGTATTTGGTGATGCGTGCATGTTATTTCACTCATATCATTTTGTGTGCTCCACCAAGATGTATGTGAGATGGAAGAGTGACCCATGATCCTAATCGATTGTGCATTTGCATTCAAACGCAAATCTTAAATAATGCACAAATTTAGGGGGAGCTCTTGCTTATCACATACTTCTCAAAGCGACGATTTATTTCATTCATTTTATCATTTGTCGAAACTTTGATCTATATGTTGTCATCAATTACCAAAAAGGGGGAGATTGAAAGTGCAACTAATCCCTGGGTGGCTTTGGTAATTCATAACAACATATAGCTCATTGAACTAATATCCATTCAAGATAAATATTTCAGGATGTTCAATGATTGGCATGGCATGGACTAGAGATGTGGACCCCTCAAAATGATAAGGACAAAGATTGGCAAAAGCTCAAGACTCTTCATTTCTATTTAAGTGATCCAAGATCACATTGAGTCCATAGGAAAGGCAATACTATTAAAAGGGGATGAGGTGTTGCTTAATGATCTACTTGCTCAAGTGCTTAGTGATATTGCTCCAAAACCCTCAGCCACTTTCTCCATCCAAATATGTCCAAAACCTAAATCCAAACTCGGCCCCACCGATTCTTTCTACCCGGAGCCACCGAGTTTACTTGACATAGCCACTGCCAGAAACCCTAACGGTTCGGTCACAACGATACGGATCTCGGTCTCACCGAGATGGTCTTGCCAGCGCTCTGTGATCTATTGCATTCGCTTCGGTCTCACTGTGTTCATGCAATCGGTCTCACCGAGTTGGCTTGACAGATTCTCTCTTGCTTATTGCTTCACTTCAGTCCCACCGAGTTGATGCAATCGGCGGCGCCGAGATGATGTTTTCCCTAAGCCCTAGCACATCGGTCCCACCAAGATTCCCTATGTTCATATTTTTGAACAGATCGGTCCCATCGAGTTTTCTGATCGGTGCCACCGAGATGGTTCAAAAGTGCGTAATGGTTGGATTTTTTGTGGAGGCTATTTATACCCCTCCACCCCCTTCTCCATTAGTGAGAGAGCCATCAGAACGTGCCTACACTTCCACCATCCATTTTCTGAGAGAGAGCCACCTACTCATGTGTTGAGATCAAGAGATTCCATTCCAACCTTTTGAACATTGATTTCTAGTCTTCCCCGAGTTTCTTTCCACTCAAATCCCTCTTCCACCATAGCCAAATCTATGAGATGGAGTTGAGTGTTGGGGAGACTATCATTTGAAGCACAAGAGCAAGGAGTTCATCATCTAAACACCATCTATTACCTTTTGGAGAGTGGTGTCTCCTAGATTGGTTAGGTGTCGCTTGGGAGCCTCCGTTGTGATGTGGATTTTAACCAAGAAGTTTGTAAGGGCAAGGAAATCGCCTACTTTTTGAAGATCTACCCGAGTGAGGCAAGTCCTTCATGGGTGATGGCCATGGTGAGATAGACAAGGTTGCTTCTTCATGGACCCTTCATGGGTGGAGTCCTCCATGGACTCGCGCAGCCGTTACCCTTTGTGGGTTGAAGTCTCTATCAACATGGACGTACGATAGCACCACCTATCAGAACCACGCCAAAAATCTCCGTGTCTCCATTGCGTTTGCCTTCTCCAAACCCTTCCCTCTACCTTCATATGCATTTTTTACTTTTCGCTGCTATACTCTTAGAATTGCATGTGCAGGTTGATTGTTTGACTTGTGCTAATTGCTAAAATCTGCCAACAACTAAAATTGGGGAAAGGATAGATTTTTATTTGGTCAAGTAGTCTAATCACCCCCCCCCTCTAGACATACTTTCGGTCCTACAACGGTTTTCACGATCCGGCAGCGCTTTGCCATCCAGAGTTGATCATCGCTGGAGAATTAGAGGGAGGAGATTAGAACCACAATGGGCTTCTAATTATGAGGATTATAGAATCTAGTTCAAGCTTGTAAGTGCATCTAGTGCCACCCCTAGTTGGTTTTGGAGTATTGATGACAAACTTGGTTGAGGGACTAATGTGTTTGTGAGAATTGCAGGACAACACAGGTAGTAGTCCCTCATTGATTCGGTTTACCTACCGGAGATGACCCCTAAAAATGTGTGAAGACATTGAAGACAATGGTGGTCTGTGAAGATATTCACAATGAAGACTATGACATGAGAAGACATCGCATGAAGACTATGGAGTGCGAAGACATAGTCATTTTGTAGTTTCCTTTTCTTCTTTGTTGAGTCATAGGAACCACCGCACGGTTAAGTGGGGTCCAAGTGAACAAAGTCAGAGTGACTGAAGTGATGCTCAACCAAAATCCTATATCTTCGAGCGAAGACAATGAGAGCAAATCTTATCCAGAGCTGGATGAGTTAGCTTTATTTGTAGCCCAAGTCAAGCTGTCGCGTGTGTTTGAAATCTGACCGTTGGACACATGTCAGTTCCTTAGTGACCCAGGGTCATTTCGGACAAATCAGGTCGGGTTGCCTCCTGGCTATAAATAGCCCACCCCCTACTCCATAAATTGGTGGCTGCTCAGAGTTAGTGCACGGCTTTTATCGTTTGAGAGCAACCCACCTCCGAAGCATTTGAGAGAGAAATCCTTGCGAGGACAAAGCCCAAAACACCCAGAGCCAAAGAGTGTTAGGCATCACTGAAGTCTTTCTGTCCGCGTGATCTGAAGACTTGTTACACTTGAGGACTGTGAATCCTCCAGTCGGTTAGGCGTCGCGTTATGAGCATCCAAGAGTCATTGTGGATTGCCGGTGAACGAAGTCTGTGAAGGTTTGGAAGTCTACCTTGAATACTTACCAGAGTGACTGGGCGAGGACTAAGTGTCCTTAGCTCAAGGGGAATAAGGTGAAGACGCGGTCTTCTGAGTTGAATCTCGGCCTCCCTAACCAGACGTACAGTTGTCACAGCAACTGGAACTGGTCCAACAAATCCCTGTCCTCACCAAGCAACTGGTTCTATCTCCTCCCTCTCTTTATTTACAGTTTGTCTTCGGGAAGTCATTGCCTGCTTGCCTGATCTCATTGACTTCACTGTGTGACGACTATTGTTGTTTGGCTTCATACTATCTTCCATCCTGATCCATTCTACCTAGCTGTTGATAGTCTTCGTGCTTTCACTTCATTGCTTACTTGACTATGGCTTGTCTAGTGTAGTCTACCTTCCGCTGCATATCAATAGGCTCATATCTACTGTTTGTCTTCAAAGCCCCCGTGTTTTGAAGACTTCCATAAAAATCGCCTATTCACCCCTGCCCCTCTAGTCGATAACTAGCACTTTCAATTGGTATCAGAGCAATGTGCTCCCTTGTTCTATGTGATTCGGTTTAACCACCTGGAGTTTTAGCTATGTCGACTGCAGGGATAATCAAAGTCTCCGCTGCGTGCCCTGTCTTCGATGGCACTGATTACCCCTACTGGAAGAATAAGATGCGCATGCATCTTGAAGCCATTGATGTCGACCTCTAGTATGTCGTAAAGAACGGTGTTCCCAAGGCCGGTGAAGGTGTCACCCCTGCTGATGTCAAGAAGTTCATTCAACTAGATTCTACTGCCAAGAACATCATGTGTGGTCATCTGACCAAAGGACAGTATGGCCATGTGAGTGCTCTCGAAACTTCGAAGCTAGTCTGGGACTGGCTCTCCAAGGTCAACGAAGGCGTCTCAACCCAGAGAGACTCAAGGATCAGTGTTCTTCGCAACCTCTTCAACCGCTTCAAGAGAAACGACAATGAGAATGTCCAGCTCACGTTTGATCGCCTCACTGATATCACAAATGAGCTTCATGCACTCGGTGCCACTAAGATCACCAAGCATGAAATCGTCAAGACACTCCTGAGATCACTTGACAGCTTGTTTGACACCCTAGCCCTGATGATTCAAGAACGCCCTGACTACAAGACTCTCGATCCGCCTGACATACTTGAGAGGCTCAACACACATGAGTTCCAGTTATCTGAGAAAAGAGATATCTATGGTCCCAGCTATGGCCGTACTCGCGCTTTGAAGGCAAAGGTTGTTTCCTCATCTGAAGAAGAATCTGACTGCAGTTCTGGGGATCCTGAAGACATTGGAAAGGAGCTTGCTATGCTTGTGAAGAAGTTCCAGAAATTCACCAAGAAGAAAGGCTTCAGAAAGTCTTTAAGATCCAGCTCGAGAAATGATGAAGCTTTTACTCATGACCACAAGAAGAGAACATGCCACAAGTGCAAGAAACCTGGTCACTACATCTCTGAGTGTCCACAGTGGGACAATGAGAACAACAACAAGAAGAAGAGCAAGGAATATGATTCTGATGACAAGAAGAAGAATAAATCCTCAAAGACTTCTTCCAAGTCTTCGTCCAAGTCTTCATCACACAAGAAGAGCTCATCTGGCAAGGCTCGTGCTTTTGTTGGCAAGGAGATGGATTCAGAGGAGGACTCAGCTTCTGAGGAGGCTGAGGTGGAGTCTGAGGAGGAGTCCGACTCTGTCGTTGCAAGTCTGGCTCTAGCTACAACCTAAGTTGCCAAGTCCATCTTCAACGCTGAAGACAATGGCTCCGTCACCAATGTTGATGCTAATGACAAGGATGACTCTGCTCCCACCTACTGCTTCATGGCACGAGGTGCCAAGGTAAACTCATGTGATTCTTACTTTCAAACATCAAGTGAAGATGACTCTGATTGTGAATCCAAACCTAGCTACAAAACACTTGCTAAAATTGCAACTGAACAACAGAAAGCTATGGAACATATTCAAAAATTGCTAGACAAAAGCGATGACCTGTTGGACGCGGAAATGGCCTGATCCCAGTCCTTAATTGAAGACATGAAAAATCTTCATGTTAAGTACGAGAAACTTGGAAGTCGTCATGAAACGCTCTCAACAACTCATAAAAAGCTTTCCTATGATTATCTTCAAAGGAAGCAAGAACTTGAGAAATTGAGAGCGGCTCATGAAGATCTTCAAAAGGAGAATGAGTCACTTCGCGCTCAACAGATCAGTCCTGCTCAGGAAGGATTTGAACCACCATGTCTAAAATGCCTTGAGCGTGATAACGCTACTTCTGTTGCTGAATGTTCCACTACTGCTACTGTTACAATATCTTCAACTGCTGATGTGGTAACTAACCCCTCTGCTGAGGATGCCACTACTATTGCTGATGAGAATGCCAGGTTGAAGACATTGCTTGAGACAGGAATGTACAAAAGTCTCAAAGGGCATCAGACAATATGTGATGTCCTCAAAAAGCAGATTCTGAACCGAAACCCTAGGAAAGAGGGTGTTGGGTTCGAGAGGAAAATGAATGTTGATGGTTCTTACTGGAAGCCTGAGCAGTACCCCAAAACCACATGGGTTGCTGCACAGGGACCTTCAGTGGATCCATCCACCTTATCTGGCTTCACTTGTGCTAACCCGATTATCATTGATGAATCCTTTGATGCAAACTATAAACTGTTTAAGAATCAGAGTGGTGAAGTGTTTGCCATGTATATTAGTACTAACTGTAGGAATGGACCACCTTTGAAGAGGATCTGGGTGCCCAAGAGTTGTCTTGAGAATCTTCATGTGAATGTCATCATGACACCACCTGGGAAGAAGACAAACCCCAGATCAAAGGCTTCATATGGTCCAAAGGCTTCATACAGACAGAGGACTCACCACAGTCACCCTAACGCCAATGTTTTGCAGGGAAATCATACTCAGACTTATGAATATGAGCGTGTTTCCTCAAACAGCTATGTTCATAAGACCAAGAACTGTTCTGCTTATTCTTATGAGTATTATTCACCTCCTGCAAGGCTATTTGTTAAGGCTCCAAAGCCGAAGTTCTCAGATGCTGCACTTAGACTCATTGCTTCGAAGCCACCCCTGAAAATGTGGGTGGTTAAGAAAACTTAACTCTCTTTTGCAGGGAAAGGTCTCCAGCCGGAAATCAAAGGCGTCTGATGCTATTGCTGGGGACCTAAAATATCTTGTGGGGCGCAAGATAAAATGCCCAAATGGTCTTACTATGTATTTTGTTCCTGAATCGCTTGCCAATCATCCTATCAACCCTAACCTGGATCTGAGTTTTGATAATCCGCTTGTTCGTCAAATGTTTATGCTTCACAATACCCTTGGTGAAGCCTATCCCCCTAACTGTACTGTAGGATATGACACCACATGCTTCAGAATGGATTATGGACAGTGGATGCACTAATCACATGACTGGTGATCGAAGTCTTCTCATGGACTCAACCTTACGTCCATCTGACAAGAGTCACATCACATTTGCTGACACTGGTAAAAGCAAGGTATTGGGTCTAGGTAGAGTTGCAATCTCAAAGGATCAGCACATGGATAAAGTGATGCGTGTTGAATCCCTTGGTTTCAACTTAATGTCTGTCTCAATGCTTTGTGATTTGAATATGATTGTGATATTTGGAAAATATCGTTGCCTTGTTCTAATGGAATCTGACAAGTCTCTAGTCTTTGAAGGGTATCGGAAAGATGATCTGTACATGGTAGATTTCTCAACAGGACCACAGTTGGTCGCATGTCTTCTAGCAGAAGCTTCAGAGTGCTGGCTCTGGCATCGGAGGCTAGGGCATGCTGGCATGAGGAACTTGTACACTCTCGCGAAGAAGAAACACGTCGTTGGCATCGAGGGCGTCAAGTTCAAGAAGGATCATCTGTGTGGTGCCTGCGAAGCTGGAAAGATGACTAGGGCCAAGCATCCCTCGAAGACAATCATGACGACATCTCAACCCTTCGAGCTGCTTCACATGGACTTATTTGGCCCTACTCACTACTCTACTCTTACTACCACTTCTTACCTCTACGGCTTCGTCATTGTTGATGATTATTCAAGATATACATGGGTGCATATAATCCTCTACAAGAATGAAGTGCAAGATGTCTTCAGACGCTTCGCCAATCGTTCCATGGCGAACTATGGCATCAAGATCAAGCACATCAGAAGTGACAACGGCACAGAGTTCAAGAACACAGGCCTCGGCACTTATCTTGATACATTGGGCATCACTCATGAGTTCTCTGCTCCATACACACCTCAGCAGAATGGCATCGTGGAGCACAAGAACAGGACACTCATTGAGATGGCTCGAACGATGCTTGATGAGTACAAGACTCCAAGGAAGTTCTGGCCTGAAGCCATTGATACCGCATGCCACGTCATCAACCGTGTTTATCTTCACAAGCTTCTGAAGAGAACATCCTATGAGCTCCTGACTGGTAAGAAGCCAAACGTCAGTTACTTCAGAGTATTTGGTGCTAGGTGCTGGATCAAGGATCCACATCACACTTCAAAATTTGCACCGAAAGCACATGAAGGTTTTATGCTTGGTTACGGAAAGGATTCGCACTCCTGCAGAGTCTTCAACCTCTTTCACTATAAAGTGGTTGAAACTGTGGATGTGCGGTTCGATGAGACTAACGGCTCGCAAAGAGGGCACTTGCCAAATGTGCTAGATGAAGTCCCTCCTAGTGAATCGATTAAGCTTATGGGTACTGGAGAAATCATACCTTCAGAGGCACAGGCTGAAGAGGAACTTATCATTTCTGCGCATAATCAACCTGAAGACAATGCTCAGCCTGAAGCCAATGCTCAAGATGAAGACAATGATCAGCAAGAGCAAAATCTTCGTCCAGTTCATCCTCGTGTTGCAAATAAAGTACAGATTGAGAAGATAATCGATAGCATCAATGCACCTGGTCCACTCACTCGTTCAAGAGCAACACAGCTACAAATTTCTGTGGGCACTTTGCTTTTGTCTCAATATCTGAACCCAAGAAAGTTTTTGAAGCCTTCATGGAACCTGAATGGATTCAAGCTATGCAAGAAGAGCTTCAACAGTTCAAGCTAAACAATGTGTGGGAATTGGTCAAGCGTCCTGATACTCGCAAGCACAACATCATAGGCACCAAATGGATATATCGCAACAAGCAAGATGAGCATGGTCAAGTTGTCAGAAATGAGGCTCGTCTCGTTGCTCAAGGATACACTCAAGTTGAAGGGATTTACTTTGATGAAACATTTGCTCCGGTGGCTAGGCTTGAAGCAATTTGCATACTGCTAGCCTATGCCAACCATCACAACATTCTTCTGTATGAAATGGATGTGAAGAGTGCTTTTCTCAATGGCAAGATTGAAGAAGAAGTGTATGTTGCACAACCACCTAGCTTTGAAGATCCAAAACATCCTGATATGGTATACAAGCTCAACAAGGCACTGTATGGCCTCAAACAAGCCCCTCATGCTTGGTATGACACACTCAAAGACTTCCTGAAGAGCAAAGGCTTCAAACCTGGTTCTCTAGATCCTACACTCTTCATGAAGACGTATGATGGAGAACTGTTTGTGTGCCAAATCTATGTGGATGACATTATCTTCGGCTGCACTGACAAGAGATACTGTGATGAGTTTGGACACATGATGCAAGAGCAATATCAGATGTCCATGATGGGTGAGCTGAAATTCTTCCTCGGTCTTCAAATCCGTCAGCAGAGCAACGACATCTTCATATCACAAGAGAAGTACCTCAAAGATTTCCTGAAGAAGTTTGGAATGCAAGACTGCAAAGGTTACTCAACACCAATGCCAACCAAAAGTCATCTGGGCCCCAACGACAATGGTAAAGAGTTCGATCAAAAGGTGTACCACTCCATGATTGTTTCTTTACTCTATTTATGTGCATCTAGGCCAGATATAATGCTTAGTGTTTGCATGTGTGCCCGATTCCAAGCGGCACCAAAGGAGTCGCATCACTTAGCTGTGAAGCGTATTCTTCGATATTTGGCTTACACCCCAACACTAGGATTATGGTATCCAAAGGGCTCATAGTTTGATCTAGTTGGATTCTCAGATGCTGATTATGCTGGTGAAAAGGTTGATCGCAAGTCCACATCAGACACATTTCACTTTCTGGGACGATCACTTGTCTGTTGGTCTTCAAAGAAGCAGAACTGTGTATCTCTCTCCACTGCTGAATCTGAATACATTGCTGCTGGATCCGGCTGTGCTCAGCTTCTATGGATGAAGCAAACTCTCAAGGACTATGGCATCCATCTGAAGCAAGTGCCACTTTACTGCGACAATGAAAGTGCCGTCAAGATTGCCAACAACCGAGTTCAGCACTCGAAGACAAAGCACATTGAAATTCGTCATCACTTTCTCAGAGATCATGTCATGAAGGAAGATATTAATATCATTCACGTCAACACTGAAGAGCAATTGGCAGATATCTTCACAAAGCCCTTGGATGAGAAAAGTTTTTGCAAGTTGCGGTGTGAGCTAAATATCTTATAATCCTCGAATGTCCTGTGATTGGACACACATCCTAACACTTATGCATGTTGATGACTTAGATGTGCAACACATGAAGTAACGTATATCTTCAATCAATGAAGACATACACTCTAAGTGTGAATACATTAACACAGAATTTGAGTTCGAAGCGCCACGATAATTGTGCGCCGTGTCTGGGTCTAATACTTCCTATACGGTGGGTAACACCACCACCAAACTTTTGTTCGAAGTGTTTCGTTTGGCGTCACTTTTGCAAAGTATTTGCATTTGGTTTGTCTTCAACATTGATTTGACTTCATGTTTATTTTCACAATGTTGATTTGGTCTTATACTGATATATATATATATATATATATATATATATATATATATATATATATATATATATACATACATATACTTGTGTTATGTCCTCTACAGCATTCACTTATAGCTATGTCTTCTGGTTTGAGTCTTTTGATCTAAGTGAATGTGATCGGACCCTAACCCCTTCTATGCTTCTACCTCAGATTCTATCTATCCAAATCTTATGCATTCTATTGAAACTGTCGAATGTCTTCTCTGCGTCCTTGTCAGCAGAAGATACAGAGACAAAAGTTGAATCTGTTTTAATGCTATAATATCCTTATTGCCTGAAACCCGGAGAAGCCGGAACGACCACCCGACAGTCCAGGCGTGCGTGGGAACATGGAACAACCTCCAATGTGTTGCATGCTTGCCACGTGTCCTTCAGATGTGAACCGCCAGGGGCACCTGCGTAATTATGTTGTGCTGTCCCTTTCCTTATATATACACAACTCACCGCGGTCACAATCTCTTCTCCCACCTCGCCACCTCGCACAAACCCTAGCGCCTTCGCTAGCTCGCGTCGACGCCGGAGATGAAGCGCTTAGCTGCCGCGACTTCTCCGACGCCGTCCTCACGCCGGTCGCGGACCTCGTCCTCTCCGCCGCCGCCGTAGGTGTCTTCCGCCGCCAAGTTAGGGCATGGGAGATTGAACTGCTCGGCCTCCCTCTCAACCTCGTCTAGCAGTTCTTCGTGCGGTAATTAAATCTTACTTTTACTGCCTTTCTGATCCATCAGATCCATCCACTCTACCCAAAAGTGGTTTCTTAACTTCCAAATCTGGATTTATCTTGTTCTGTATCCCATATCTTGCCAAGTATATTCACTTATGCTTCACAACTAGTTAGATTCCTCACTTGTACTTATTCTTGGATTCGTACAAATCTGGAACCAACTCTCATCAAATAAGTGAATGTCTTCGCGCTGTGAGGTCAATGTCTTCAAACTGATTTCTCTTCAAAATGTTCTCAGAATGCATATGACCTCTTCCCCTTCCCTCGCATCTCTAATGCTGTCACAAGTACATGTTTGTGGGAGAATCCCTTGGTTCTCATAGTCTGCATTCATTTGCAGAATTCTTACAGCGACACATCAATTCTCCCGAAGCCAGTTCCTGTCTGACCAGCAAGAGGAAGCCATTCACAGTCTTGAAGCCTTTCAGTTTGAATATAATGGAAACAGGAAAATCTGCAAGGAAAGGCGGCAGACAGCGCCGTGGAAATACATCCAAGGATCTACCTCCTGATCTGTATGAGATGTACAAGACAGATCCTGAAGAAAGCTATGGCCAGCGCAAAACTCGAATCCAATGGATTCGAAGATATTGGGCAGAGGAATGGTTCAAGTACAGATTTGTCACTGCTGAATATGCTGAGAAGAACGCCATCAAGAGACCATGGGGAGATATTTTATATAAAAATCTTCAACCCAAGTCCAAGTCCGAAGCCATTGTTCAAGGCTTCTATCCTTGCATGGTCCGAGGACCACAGCCCGAGAATGCTGACCCATCCTCTCTGCTATGGTGTTGAGATGACAATCTGTTCAAGCGCAACTATAAGTTTGCCAAGGATTCTGCTGTGAAGAACAAGAAAGCATTTGGACTTGACTTCAACCCTGGTCCATCTGCTCCAAGGGCTGATGGCACCCGTGATGCTGAACCAAATGTCATCGGCCCCTTCTATAATCTCGAAGGTCTTCTCACTCACATTGCTGTTCAGGGGGCAGCCGTGGAGCACTCAGCTGATGACGCAGATTCTGATGAAGCGCCAGCTCCACCTAAGCCTCAAAAGCAGAAGAAATCAAAGGCTTCAAAACCCTCTGCCACACCAAAAGCTTCGCGTGTGAAGCCATTGGCCACTGCACCTCCTGAACCCAGTGTGCAATCTGAAGATCTTTCTCATGTCTCCAAGACGGAGAAGCCCAAGAAGAAGAAGCACATGAAGATTTCTGGGCATGACCTAACTCCAGCTGCCGTTCTGCGGAACAAAAATGAAGCTATTGATCTGTCAAGCGACGAAGATTTTGGTGATGATGCCCTTGAGCTGCTAATCAAGAGCAAGCAAGAGGCGGATATCTTCAACGATTTGCCCCTCTTTGATGTGGATATTTTGAATAACTTCATTGATGAGTGGTTTGACAACCCGAGCCTCAGCATCGATGACCTTCAGCTCCCAGTGGACATAAGCGTCACATTCCACGGAGCCATTGCTAATGAGCTGGCTCTGCCTCAGAAGATCGTCGAGCTGAAGAACAAAATTGACTATGAAAAGGCTCAATTCAAGAAGCACATGGCCAAGATCAGCGTGGCTGATGTTCAAAGCTTCAAGCAGATGTTGCATGACCTCAAGGAGGAGTTTCACAAGAAACGTGAGGAAGCAAAAGGTTCAAGAGAGCAGATGAAATACTTCGTAGAGAAATGTGTTCAAGCTCACAATGAGGCAGAAAAGCGCAAGGCTCTTGGGCGTCCAGGCATTGACCCCAAGATGGCTGCCAAACTGAAGATGAAGCCTGTTGTGGCCCAAGCTGAAGCATCAAGGCAGGAAGCACCTCGAATTGTCTTCCCTGCCAGCATGATAGGCTCGAAGCCTAAGGTCCCCTCAGCAGCTTCAGAGCTGAAGAAAATAAGGGCAGCTGAGGCCGAAGCCAAGAAGCGCAAGCACAAGAATGCCTCTAATGGTGCTCCGTCAACAAAGAAGCCGAAGACAAAGTCTTCGCAGAAAGAGCGTGCTGCTGCCACAGAACCACTTGTTGTCGAGCCCATCTCAGTTGCTCGTCCTTCCTCCACCAACCAAGAGCGTCATCTTGTCGTACACGAGCCTGCTTCCATAGAGGCTCGTGAAGATAAAGAAGTTCCAACTGTTGACCCCATCATAGCTGAAGACATTAGTCGTGAAGACAATGTAGATGATGATGAAGTCCTTCCTCAAATCGAGCACCGACTGGTATCATCGCCTGTTCTCACGAACAGTGAACTCATCAGCATTGGTCGTCCTTTGACGCCAATTGCTCAGGATGATTCGTGGGCCGATCGCCCTCAAGACTCCCCCATTCAAGACACACCCAGTACTCCACCACCTCAAGTCACCACTTCGATGCTTGACGATGACAATTACATGGTGCAGACCACTCCATCACCACAAGCGTCGCCCGCTTTCCGCAGGCTTCGCAAAGGCCCTAGGCCACAGGTCGCCATGCCGAGCGTTCCAGAAGGAGAAGTGCAACACAGCTCAGTAGCACTTCAAGTGTTTCCTGAAGCCACTCCAACTGCGAACGTCTCTGTGTCTGAAGCAAAAGCTGCTGAAGACATTCTGGCTGCATCAGCCGATGACAACCAAGAACCGCTTCTAGAAGAAGAGAGAGTTGCCACACCCCCTATCACTCAAGAAGCTGTTCTCAAGGAGAACGAGTCTGCGCCCGACCCTCCTGCTACTCAAGAGGAGGTTGAAAACACTGAGGAGGCCACAACCAACTCTACTGAAGCCAATGACGTTGTCATAGCTGAAGACATTGTGGCGCCTGAAGCTAATGTTGCTCCTGAAGCCAGTGTGCAACTTGAAGCCCCAGTCCATACCGATGCTGCAGTTCCACCACCAAGGCCTCACACAATTGAGCAGGCCTATAATCGTGGAGGACTTGTCACAGTTCGGTGGCCCATCATGGTTCCTCCCACTGCTCCCGAACCACAATTTGAATACCATGTGGAGCAAAGGCCTCAGGTCCACAAACTGAAGCCCAGACTGCCAAGATTCCCCGGTGCTGCAACATCGCCAGGCTCATTCAATGTAAACAGCTTCAGGGCACACAACAAATTCTTTGACAGTGCAAAGAACCCTTACTCGAAGCCAAGGATCTCATTTGATCGCTTCTGGAGTTATCAACAGCACAGTTATTACTCCTGTATCTTATACAATCAAGGGCGAATCTTTCCTCGCATGTGTCTGGATTGTGAAGCCATTGCTGGTCTGCCCTTCTTAGAAGAAGCTGTAGACTGTTTCAGAGATGTTGGTCTTCTGCCGTTCGTGACTGACAAAGAGCATTGGAATGAGGAGCTTCTGCTGCAATTCTATGCCACTCTACACATTCGTGGCTACAACAGGGATCCGAAGACTTGGGTCCTTGAGTGGATGACAGGTGATGTGCACCATGAAGCCAAAGCTCAAGATATCATTGAGCTTACTTCCCTGCCCACTCTAGGTGAGCTCTATGGACCTGGTTTTCAGCTCCACAGGAATGCATTGGAGAGCATATTTCAGAAGCCTGAACCCAACATGAGTCAGATGCTCAGTATGATGAAGCCTCTGCCACAAGATGTTGAATATCCTAAGGAATTCTTTGTCGAAGACCTCGAGTATCTGCCCCGTACCATTTATCACATTGTAAGGCGAACTCTATGGCCCGTCAAAGGACATTCTCCTGCAGCCAAGCTTGAAGGCTCGGTGAAGACATTGGTTTTCTATATTCTCAATGGCATCAGCTTCAATGCTCAAGATTTCTTCATCAGACAACTTCCGGCATCTGGAATTGATCTATTTGGCTTGAAGTTTTATGCTCCATAGGTGATGCGCTTACTCAAGCTTCACTCTTCTGTCAACTATCAGCCCTCTGCGCACAACCATCTTATCTTCTTGCCTGAGGTTGATATGTCTGTCGAAGCCATCTACCCTGAGCCTGCCAAGGAGCCAATTTATCTTCACAATGTCGATAACCAAAGCTATTCGCAACCAATTGAGGGAGTTCTTGATGCAACTCGTGTTTATCCTCTGGCTGGCAATACACGTGCACCTCATCGTGCAACTACTAAAGCCACTGAAAGCACTATTGCTCAAAGGCCTCGGAAGCGATCTCGTGTACTCAATGGCCGAGAGCTTCTTGTGGCCTTACATCAGAAACAGGATAGGCACCATGACTGGTTGAAGCGTCAGATGCAGAGCCTCTTGGTGGAAGTTAATCGCATTCGCAATCTTGCCACCAAGAACGCATTCGTGTCACATGAAACCTGTCGGAGGTCCTAGAAGAGTTTGACATTGCTATGCTCTGAAGACGATCTTCGCGAAGATGGCTTCACAGAGCGCTACAAATTTGATACCACGCCTCCCCGGAATGTCGTCTTGCGTCGTACTCCTTCCTTAGAAGACTCGGAGTATTCATCTTCGGCTGCAATTGTTGTTGCGAGAGTCGTCGATGAAGAAGACGATGCCACTTCACCAACCATGACTTCGCCACGTCTCGACACTGCACCAGGCCCCTCTGCACCACCAAACTCCAACGTCGACCCTGCACCTTCATCTACTCCTGATGGGAATGAGTAGATGCTCTATGTCTTCAAACCTTTTTGGTCCTTACTGACAAAAGGGGGAGAAGCATATGAGTTGATAGTCTTCAAGCAGGTCCATATGGGTGGTTGCTATATCTTTTTTCCAAGTGGTTACAACTCTCGTTTTTTATACATTTGGTTCTTTTGGGTTGTAACACTTAAACTTGATGGTCGTCTGCTACTTTGCTTGCTATTCTATGATGCGATGATAAATTCTGCATGAAGTCATTCCGCAGACGTCCATTTTTCAATATGCATGTCATTATCTTTGTTATATCTTTATATGCATGATGAATTGTCTTCTTATGTTGAAAAGGATCTCCACAAAGTCAAACCAGCCATGTGCATTTGCATTCAAACGCAAACTATTTATATGCACATCTTCAGGGGGAGCCTTTTGCTACTTATGAAGACAATACCTTAATCCTTACAATTTCACATACTTTTATCCCCGTTGAAAACTTCAACCAGTTTGTCATCAATCACCAAAAAGGGGGAGATTGTAAGTGCATCTAGTGCCACCCCTAGTTGGTTTTGGAGTATTGATGACAAACTTGGTTGAGGGACTAATGTGTTTGTGAGAATTGCAGGACAACACAGGTAGTAGTCCCTCATTGATTCGGTTTACCTACCGGAGATGGCCCCTAAAAATGTGTGAAGACATTGAAGACAATGGTGGTCTGTGAAGATATTCACAATGAAGACTATGACATGAGAAGACATCGCATGAAGACTATGGAGTGCGAAGACATAGTCATTTCGTAGTGTCCTTTTCTTCTTTGTTGAGTCATAGGAACCACCGCACTGTTAAGTGGGGTCCAAGTGAACAAAGTCAGAGTGACTGAAGTGATGCTCAACCAAATCCTATGTCTTCGAGCGAAGACAATGAGAGCAAATCTTATCCAGAGCTGGATGAGTCAGCTTTACTTGTAGCCCAAGTCAAGCTACCGCGTGTGTTTGAAATCTGACCGTTGGACACGTGTCAGTTCCTTAGTGACCCAGGGTCATTTCGAACAAATCAGGTTGGGTTGCCTCCTGGCTATAAATAGCCCACCCCCTACACCATAAATTGGTGGCTGCTCAGAGTTAGTGCACGGCTTTTGTCGTTTGAGAGCAACCCACCTCCGAAGCATTTGAGAGAGAAATCCTTGCGAGGACAAAGCCCAAAACACCCAGAGCCAAAGAGTGTTAGGCATCACTGAAGTCTTTCTGTCCGCGTGATCTGAAGACTTGTTACACTTGAGGACTGTGAATCCTCCAGCCGGTTAGGCGTCGCATTCTGAGCATCCAAGAGTCATTGTGGATTGTCGGTGAACGAAGTCTGTGAAGGTTTGGAAGTCTACCTTGAAGACTTACCAGAGTGATTGGGCGAGGACTAAGTGTCCTTAGCTCAAGGGGAATAAGGTGAAGACGCGGTCTTCTGAGTTGAATCTCAGCCTCCCTAACCAGACGTACAGTTGTCACAGCAACTGGAACTGGTCCAATAAATCCCTGTCCTCACCAAGCAACTGGTTCTATCTCCTCCCTCTCTTTATTTACAGTTTGTCTTCGTGAAGTCATTGCCTGCTTGCCTGATCTAATTGACTTCACTGTGTGACGACTATTGTTGTTTGGCTTCATACTATCTTCCATCCTGATCCATTCTACCTAGCTGCTGATAGTCTTCGTGCTTTCACTTCATTGCTTACTTGACTATAGCTTGTCTAGTGTAGTCTACCTTCCGTTGCATATCAATAGGCTCATATCTACTGTTTGTCTTCAAAGCCCCTATGTTTTGAAGACTTCCATAAAAATCGCCTATTCACCCCCCCCCCCCTCTAGTCGATAACTAGCACTTTGAAAGCTCTAATTGATCAACTAGGATCAGCTAGAACTAGAGGAGGCTCCAAAACTTGTGTCTCCAAAGACAAAAATCCTCTAGTATATATAGCTTGGAGGAGAGGGGAGGGGCGCCACAAGGGGGGAAGGTTTCCCTTCCCCCTTGGCCGGCCAAGGAGGGGTAAGCCCCCTCCAATTAATGCGGCCTCCCGCCCTTCCTTCCCCAAGTGGAAGGGGGGCGCCTCCTTATTGGGCCCAAGTGGCCCAAGTAGCTTTCCACTACTTGGCATTTTTAGGCCCATTGATATTTAAATATAAAGCCTCCTAATCATATTTAGATCCTTTTAATATTAGTTTAACATCACCGAAACTATTTCCACCTATATATAATATATCGGTAATACCCGGTATTGCCCGATAAACTCTAAAACCCCTTCGCTAACCCCGAAACGCTTCCGATTCATCTCGAAACTATTTCGAATATTAATTGAATAGTTTCACAAATATATTCTTGTTACCCCCGTCCTACTAATACTCAGCAGATCATGATTACCTTAAGTTTGTGACCCTGTGGGTTCGATAAAACATAGACATGAACAAAACCCCTTTGTTCCATATCGATCCCTATGAGTACACGGATGACATTTGAGTGAACCTATAGTTATCATGTGCTATTACCTTTGCTTCGCGATACTTTACAAAATCCGAGGTGAGATATATCGGTATCCTCTTGAGTCATACACATGCTCACTATACCGGTCTCCACGGTTTTGTTCTTCTTTCTCGTATACATGTTCCAACATCCCCGTGACATAGTCACCTGTGTCTGGCCAGACGATGATGGATGTCGTCACACCGAGAGGGCCCTAAGAATATCTCTCCATCGTCGGAGGAGCAAATTCCACTCTCGGGCTATCTAGTCCCTTGTCAAACTTTCCAATGAACCTGTAAGTTGTTGTTATGATCATCGTGTTACAGATGACGTTTGAGCAACCCCAAAGTTCATCGTGCGGTAAGAAGTGACTACGATACTCTCATGGTCTAAGGAACTAAATCACACGTTAACACTCCATGTTATAACAATTGACTTCTGACGATATAATCAGTATAACAAACAAGTTTGGGTTGATTCAATATGATCGTTCTTCTAACATCATACTCTCAATATTGTTTTAGGACTATCGCTACACTTAACAATATTCTAAGATCCGAAAAACATGAGCACCAACAACACTTGAGCCAGTCTTAGAGGCGAGATTAGGAACCTTATTTTACCATTTATCATTCTACACGTGCATATGAGTTTCCTACTGAATCGCATATTTCAGGATCATAGCAGTTATAGCATAGACTATGAACTCTTAATTATGAACATGAAAAATATAATAATACAATATTATTGCCTGTACAGCATATTTTCAACAAGCCAAGCATGAATTCGGCTTTTTCTAGGAAAAGTCTATGCCTTCGCAAACAACCCCTAACTACTGTAATTTTACTACTCTTGACATGTCGACTGATTTGTCCATATTGTTATAGTCAGTTTTCGGCTTCACCCACCTAAGGTACTTAACTGGTTCAACCAGAAATAACAATCACAGAGGTGCTCCCGGTATGCCGTTAGCCAAACAAGCAGAAACGTAGGGAGTAAATATAGGAGCCAGACAACCCAGCTATTGTCCAAAGACACAAGTGGACATCAATGCTTATTATGGCGTAAAGTCGAAGGAAGTCGTCGATATCTCCACGGAGTACTTCGACGCGTCGTATTGGGTTGTCTATGCAGCCCCCGGGAACGGCCTGTGGTTCCACTATGTGGTGATCAACGAGGTGTGCGACCCGAGGAGTTATCCTATTTGCTATCATGATTGGGATCGACGTCCCGTCCGAGTTTTTGGTGCATGCATGGCAGCGGTCCAGACGCCCGTAAAGCTCCCTGCTTTGCCTCTGGTTTGTGGGAAAACGAACCTCCGGACCGGTCCACGGATCGATGAGGTACCGTGTTGGATGTCAAATGCATCCGGACCACTCGGTCCAGACAGATGCGCGCGATTCGAGGGCCAATGTTGGAGATGCCCTAAGACGGAATACATTTTTGAGATTATTTTTAACACGGCACCAACATAGGCGCTCATATATACGAGCATACACTCATCCTATGCGCACGAACGTACGCCCTACCCCTATGAGCACTTTCGAGAAATAAAGCCGACACATCATCTTGAGATTGACGAAGTCATTGCACGCGTCTCCATAGTCGACATAACTGTCTCCTCTCTCCCACTGAACAGACATCACCGGAAGTCTGAAATAAATTCAGAAAAATGCAAGCACACGTGGACCCTGATTCCACCACAAACAACATATTTTAGATTGATGAGACGATCGAGTTGCCAGGAGCCCAGGGCACGGGTGGCTCCTGAAATGACAATCTACATATGATTTTCTGTTTTCAGGATACAGATTGAGCGCTAAAAGGAGTAAAAAGAGGGATAGCGCTCATCGTTTTCATCAAAGAAAAGTGCGATCACCACACAGTGGACCGGGAAACAGCATCGCTAGGGCAGCGGCAGAATGTGCGCGTACTTGATCACCTTGGAGACGGTCTCCAGGACTTGCATGGGGGTCACATTGCCAACCACGGTCACCGTCTTCATCCCCAGCTCTATTCTGATGGACACAACTCCTGCACAACAAGAGGCAACTCATACTCTCATAGTATGTACACTTGTAGTAGTACACTTGATCGCCTACCGTGGAGCTTGGAGATCTGCTTCTCGACCTTCCTCGCACAGCCATGGCAGTGCATCGACACCTTCAGGGCCACGGTCTGCGCCATGCATGCCAATGCAAGGGAAACATTAGGTGCCACAAGTTACGGCCACATCTCGAGGTAAATTTCCGCTTCCGCTTGCGTTTCCGGAATCACGCGCTAGCTTACCTTGGGCTCCACATGCGCACCTGCCTTGGGTTGCTCGTCAACATGGAGATCCGTCACGGGCACGACCCGGTTCTGATCCCGGTGGCTCCTCAGCAGCCCGTTCCTCTCGTTGTTGTCTTCGTCTTCCTCCAGCCGGGGGCTGGCAGAGGAACGTGGCATCCAACGCAGAGCTTTCTTCAAACCCATCGTTGAAGCCATGTCTACTGGGATATGAATGTCACTCACATATATAGAGGTGCTATCTACATGCATCAGGCAACCAATACTATTAGGGATACGAAGAAGATCAACCACCAACCTAGAGAAAAAATCCTTAGCAAAGTCGCTGGTAGATCTATCCGTCCAACTAAACGATTAGGCGATTAGTTGAGTGACTGTGGTTGTGACTGAGGCAACACTGCCGTCAACTTAGTAATGTGATCATATCGAACCGAAGTAGCACACAATTGATTGGGCACTCATCAGGCACAAAATTGACAAATCTCACCCCCATTCCCACATACTCCAAAAGATACAAACTGCAGCAACAAAGCCACTTGCTCTTGCCAATACCACTATTGGAGGATAGATAGATAGGTACATCAGAGTTATACTGACATAAATTCAAGTCACTAACAAAATGTACTAAAAGCCCTTCTTGCTTTTCTTTATCAATCAACACAGATCATTATTCAAACCTCTCCTCAACAACCGCTCACGTCTTCAGATGCCACCAACAAATTAGACATTTCGACCAAGCAACACCTAAAATTTCATGATGCGCAATTAGTTGCATTCTCACCAAAACTCTAAAGTGCATTTCTCAAGTGCTGCTCTTGAAAAACAGGCTTACCACAACTCAAGCAACAAATGCACCCCCTGCTCTGCTGTGAAGCGACCCCCATCAGATAACTACAGCACGAGCAGGCATCTATAAGACCTGCCACAACATAAATCATAGTTAACCCAGGTATCCAACCTCCAAGTCAGGATTTACATGATTGGGAGATAATGCACGCGGGGGATAGAAGGGTAAAGGAGAAAACAAGAGAAAAGGGGGAACATCTCGGAGGAACGGTGCTTTGCTCAATTAAAATACATTTATCTTGGAAACTTAAGAACCAAAAATGCCAGAACAGAACAGTACCTAATATAATTTAGGACACCAAGCCACCCAAAGTGCTCAGATCATAACCAGAGATCACAAAGGGCCTACAACAGGGCCTGCATAAGATGAGCGCATGTCACGATGAGTATGCAGAGCAGAGAAGAAATATCAGAAAAAATAATCGTGTGCAACTGACCGTAAGCAGCTTATTCAGATGAAATTCACCTTACAGGGTGCTTCACTGACTGAAGTTCATCTCTGAGTATCTGCGGTACAAGAGGACCTGAATAAGCTCACAGCTCTTGTCCAAAAAATACTCCCTCCATTTCAAAATAATTGAAGTTCTAGGATTTTCCTAAGTCAAAACCTTTTTTAGTTTTCCCGCAAAAAAAAACCTTTTTTAGTTTGACCAATTTTATAGAAAAATCCACAAAGATCTAAAATATCAAATATATATAATATAAATATATATTTCATAATGAATCTAATGAAATAAATTTGTTTTTGTAGATGTTGAAACATTTCTATATATACTTGGTCACAATCCTAGAACTTCAATTATTTTGAAACGTGCATAGTACTCTACAAAAATAATATTTTCCGAGTAAAAATATCTTACCTCCTATGCTTGTTCTGGCGCTGATCAAGCTCTTCAGTCACAATATCTGCATCACAAATTATAGATAAATGAAACAACTTATAAATTGTAGCACATGCTAAGAGTTTTTAAGCAGTATGGCGTAACAGGGGATCTCACAACTTACCGTTTTGAGGAGGAGATTTAGCCCCATGGTTAACGTTACCTTCCCTGTATTAATAAATAAATATATGTTAATGCCCTTTATGCTTAGAAGGAACCTTCATGAATGAAGCAACAGATAAATAGTGAAATATGATAAATTATCAGGTTGGAACAGGGGCAGAGAAAATATTATGAGCACCCGAAGTAAAGCAAATTACATGTTTGCACAGCTAACAATTAGTAATATCAGCTCATTCTGACGGTGGCTGATTCAAAAGGTGAACAACGTGTTAATTAGTCAACACTAATATTACCTGGATGGAACTGACGACGATGTCTGTCCTGAAGACCTAGAGTAAAAGCTTGGATCAAGGGTAATGTAAGGTGGATATGATCCTCCAAAAGCCCCAGCTGCACCAGCCAATAGTGGCAACCTATTGCCATTATTTAAAAGTATTGTAAGATGAGCAAAAAACACGTACAAATATTATAACAGGTGGCTCTCTGCTAAAATAGCAGAATTAGTCTTAAGTCCAGGGGGGGACACAAAAAAAGAGAAGAGATCAATAAAAGCTTGAACAATACAAAAAAGGAATTACATATAAGCTCAATGTACAAACATTGTAAAACAATTTCAGCTATCAAGTATCCCCTTATCATATTTCAAATATGAGAAACTAAAAAACTCACTTTCAGCAACACAGCAACTCTTGAAGTCATAGTATACGGACATAGTAAAGTAAGATAAGCCAGATGTAGTCAAAAGTGAGAGACAACAAGATACATGCATTCAAATGATTCAGTGCAAATTATGTTTGGGCTTGATCCATTTACTGTCTTGTAAACCCCTTGCATGACTACATCGAGTACCACCGCAACAAACATCATTTCATAGACGGTGATGAAAATCTGACAGAACGATAAACATAGTAAGACTTATGAAATATACCACGCCATTTCGTTATTTCCCATTCCCAGCTGCTGCTGAGCCACATAGCCAGGGAGGGCCATACCAACAGTAGGAACTCCAAGCCCACCTGGATGCTGGCCGCCAAATTGCATCACTGCGTGAAGGATAAATAGGAAATAAATGGCCCAAGTGACTAGATTAGAAGAAAAACTAAATTAGAAATGTATCGGAGGTCCAAAAAGTATTTGAGGTGTGTCAGCTGGGTCCTATTAATAACTAACAAAATGCACGTCAGCTGAGGTTCACAGGTCCTATGCAGGTCTGACCTGTCAGCGTGACGCGTTGACTGATGCCATGTAAGCTCTATTTTGTAAAAAAGACCTAGAAATATATCTTTTCATTTCCTTGTGCCTAACCTCCCCCCAACACATAAGCCAACGGTGTTGGCGGGGTTATTTAGCTGGAAGTTCTCTGACAGACCGCTTTGGGCACGCATGCACCTTTGCCACCGTCGCACGATGCTGGTATGATTCCACCCACATGGACATGGGCTCCCGTGTGTGCAGCCCCGCACTCACATCACACCACATACCAGCAGCTCGTGCCGTTACAGTACGTGCGCCACACCATCTCCTCCAACAGTTTTCTGCCCACGGCAGGGGCATGGGGAGGCGCCCTTGGAGTGCTGGAACACGAGCGCGATGCATACGTAACCCGTGGCCATTTACGCAGCAGCAGCGCCAAGCGCGCGTGCGGGTTGTTGACCTGGAAGGCAAGGTGGACATGGGGGCGTCAGCGTCCATACAGGTTGCCGGTGAGTCGCTTGCGGAGGCCGCCCTGCAGGTGCTGGACAGAGAGAGCCGCAGCCAGTGCCGTATGCAGGAGCGACATGGCAGTGATACTTGAGCAGGAAACATGTAGTCCTCCGAGTGGAAGAACGGGCAGGTGGAGGAGAAAGCCATGGGCGACTCATTCTCGTCCTCAGCCTGCTTATCCGAGACAATCTTGACAAAGCCTTCCACCTAAACAGCAATACTAGTGGCACCATGTCTGCTGATCTTGCTGAGAACCAGCTACTTGAAGTGCCTCGGGGAGAATGACAATGAGGACTCACAGGGGCTTCTCTCCATGATGTTTCTCATTGTTTCTTGCAGAAGCTGTTGGCTATTGTTTGTCGGTTGTGTGCGCCTATGTATGGAGGATGATGGAAAGAATGGGGTTTTGTACTGTGAGAAGAAACTGGCGAGCAGAAGCCACCAAATTGAGCAGAGAGAGAAGATAAGTGGCTGTGAGCTCTGCGCTGTTTCTTACTTGACTCTGCACGGCATCAGGCGTGATGGCCCGGCCATGGGAATGGCCCATTGGAGAACTTCCCATTGAGCAACCCTGCCGACTCCCACCGGCATAGGTGTTTGCTTTTAACTTGAAGAGGGACGGGGATGTTGGGGACAATAAAACTAGAAGATATAGTTTTCTAGGGTATCTTTTGCAAAATGGAGCTGAGATGGCACCAGTCAATGTAACACATGGGTAAGTCAGGCCTAGAATCCTAGATAGGACCTGTGATGAACCATACCCAGACGTGCATTTTCATAGTTATAAGACCCGGCTGGCACACCTCAAATAATTTCAGGACCTTGGGTACATTTTACTCATTAAACTATCACCAGAAAACAAGAACGTTGGATGGTTAAGAAAGCAAACCTGGCAGGAGAGCTGGAGTGCCAGGAAAATTTTGCTCACCCTGGGCAAGACCAGCAGCCCCAATAACCTGGGCTCCACCATACATGAAGGAGCCCCGTCCAGTTTCTTTGTTGGTTTTTTCCACCTCAGATGTCTTGGATTGATTTGAACTAGGATATGAACCATTCTCGTCACTTTCAGTTGATCTAGCAGGTAGGTGCTGAGCACTTGGTGAAGCATTGCCTGTCCGATGGCTCAACTGCTGAGTTGGGATTCTCATTGCAGCTTGACTAGGTACTTGGCCTGACTTCTGGTGCATAATTGAGTTATGATTTTGCTGTTGCGTAGAAACCCTGGAAGTTTGCTGAAATGAGGGTGTGGGCCGATTATGTGAAGGAACACCAATGCTTGCATTTCCCCCTTGAGCCCTGTTATTAGGGGATTGACCAGAATTGATTGATGATGATGCAAACCCTGATGAGTATGATGATCCTCCTACACTTCTTGCAGGAGATGGTCTAACAGGACCCTCGGCATGAAACCTATCTCGTCCACCATAGTCCGTGGTTCCTTTCCCTCTAACTACTGGACCAGATTGTAGCTTCATGTTGTCATCCATCTTCATGGAAGATGGATGAACCTTATTTGAACCTCCTGGTTGTATGTCCCTTCTTTGAGCTCCCACTTGGTTTGAGGCACCAGAGGGATAAAATGGTGGTGACGCAGAATTTAAGCTTGAATTGACAACATTCTTTTTAGCAGGAACTGCTTCCGAATGTGCATTTGAAATTTGGCCAGGCTCTCTGGCCGCTGCAGAATGAGCGGTCGGTTCGCGAGATCTTGTTGGTCTGAACAAGTGATGACAAGAAAAGTGTGTGAGAAACATTACTTTGTACTGAACAAAGCAGTATTATATGAATCCAATTGTCCCAAGATATTGTTACTTACTGTTTACGTTGGAACCCGACAACATCTCGGTTGTTCTTTGCAATTGTGTCATAACGTCTGGGTCCTCTCCCGCGGACAATCTTTTGGGGCCGGTTCTGGTTTTCACTGTGATTTTGGTTGTCGCTATCTTCGTGATAACTGTGGTACCTCCCTCCTCTTGAAAATCCACGGGCAGTGCCTCTAGTCCTACCTCCACTACCACGACCTCTAAAACGGCCTCTTGACATTCGCTTATCCTACAATGCAGAGAATTAACCTCAATATTGAAAAAAAATGTTTTTGCACATCAAATCAAAGGTAATGAGTACTTACTTCATAGCGCTCCTCATGCACGTTCATCTCCTCGAATCTGTCATGCACCCATGCTTGATCGTCTTTAGCATCCCATAACTTCCTCCCACCAAGCATTCGCCTAGTTTATAACAAAAATATCAGCATATGTCCCGGACAAGACTAATGGGTTGTTTGGTTTCAGCCGAGGTTAGCCCCGCCAAATCGTTGGCGCTGTTGGCGAGCCAAAAAATTGGCCAATGCTTCCACCGCCCTCGCCCTTACCAACAAATTGGCGTAAAAGAAGGAGAGGACAGGGGAGGCGGGCTGGCGTGCCAATTATTTGGATCCCATCCAAACGCGCACCCTACAGCTGGTCAACGACCAATTTTTTGGTCGGGCACCTCAGGGCTGTAAACCAAACAGCCGCTAAGCAACAATTACAGCCAACATTATCCAATATTCCAAACAGTGGCATGCTAACAAGACCTGTAAATAAAAGTAAATTGACTAAACATAAACTGCAAAAACCCAGCCAAAACTATGACAACGGCCAACAAGTTCATATGTTGAATAACCCAGCCACCACAGTACGTCGACCCTTCTTACCAAGATACCAGCTTGCAACCGCAAATGCAACACAAAATTTCCCAGGAAGCTGGATGCATGTGGTGACAGAATAACTGACCATATCCAGTTACCATTACACTGCAAGCTATTTGCAGACCAACAATGTAGGCATAATTTTGGCAGAAAGAGCTGGGACATGTATGTGCCTAACCCTATCGAGGAAACATAACGAATCTGACAGCTACAAGGTTTTCCAACATTGCATGCCTCCAAACATGGTTGTACTGGAAATATAATTTTATTAAAACCTATAACCGACACATTGTAATGCCTAAGGCAATCTTAATAACAACCTCTTGAGGCACAATTTGAAGTCAAAAAAACACTGCCATAATTGAACTAGTAATTAGTAAAGGTTGGGACTAAATAACACTACATTTGCCAGTCATAGTCTCTACTACCATAACAGCATCTTAAAAAACCAAATTAAAACACAAACACTTTCAATTAACTAAAAAAGTCACGAGATGGATGCAGATGATAATCTATATCCTTGATCTATAGATACTGGAGCTTCCTAGTTCACGCTAATGGAAGTACTTTGTTTTAAACAAACTACACCTGCTTCACCTAACGTTCTCACCTAAGCCTTCTTCTTTAAATTTTAGTTTGCCTCGAATAATTGCAAGTTGTCCAGAAACTATGAGCTGCAGTGGGAAGGTCTATAGTTTATAGAAAGGCACACCTGCGTCGGCCCCGGCCGTCCTCCTGAAACCGGTCATCATGCATGTAAAACGCGCCGGAGGTGGGCACCGCGAACGGCTCCTGCTCCTTCTTCTCTTCCCCGTCAGCCTCAGCCTCCGCCTCCGCTCCCTCCTCCCCAGGCTTCTCGCCCGCCTCCCCCTGGCCGGCGGCGACCTCCTTGGGCGGCACCGCGTGGCCATCATACTCCTCCTCGAGCCCCTCGCCCACCTCCTCCTCGTCCAACAAATCATCGTAGTATTCCTCGTCCTCGTCCTCCTCCACTTCGCCCTCGTAATCCTCCGGGGCACCTTGGCCGTCGTCGTCGTGGTCGGGGTCGATCCGCGCCCTGGGAGGCCGCCTACCTTCCTCGGACCCCTCGTCGTCGCTGGCCTCCCGGCGACGCATCTCCGGGAGAGCGTCGTCGGGGTCGCTCACGTACTCCTCATCCACCTCCGACTCGACATCCTGCTCCGCCGCATCCTCGGGTTCGGGTGTCAGAGGCGCCGCGGGGGGCTTCTCGGTGGCGGGGGATTGCTCCGGGTGCGCGTCCGGGGGCGGCGGGTCGGCCATGGGCGGAGCGGAGGAGAGCGAGCGAAGCAACCCTAGATTTGAGTCGCGGTGTGGGGAGAGGTCAGAGGGAGTTCGAATCGAAGGGAAGACGGGAGCAGGGGACAGGGGTGGACTCGTGGAACGGAAACGGGATGGATTACGGGGATTTCGGGAACGGACCGAGGACGTGACGTTTGAATCGCGCTCGTCACGGGTTTTGAATAGGACGATGCTCTGCGTCGGTCGGTCGATCGATCGAGCCGGAGCCGTTCGCAGCATCGATGCCGAGCCGTCGCAGTATCGTGGCCGGCCGGCGGTGGCCTTCTAATGCAAGACTTTTAGAAAGGTGTTTAGAAAAATATAAATTATTTTTTCTTTAAGTATAGGTGCTTATTTGTAAAGCGAAGACGATTAATTAAGCGTTTCTAGGGTAAAACTAGACATTGTTGTTTAAAAGAACCTGCTTTATTTTTCTAAGCACCTAGCATTAGCATTGTACATGGCCTAAATAATATACTCCCTCCATTCCCTTATACAAGGCCACAAACTCAAATTACAGGTACCTAGGTAAAAATTTAAATACAAGGCCACAAACTCAAATTACAGGTACTTAGGTAGAAATTTAAATACAAGGCCACAAACTCAAATTACAGGTACCTAGGTAAAAATTTAATGACTACTTTGCAAACCAACTTTTCTTCTTGTTAACTAGGATCATTAATATGTCTGCATGTATGCACACGGCTAAAATATCGTTGATCAATTGTGTGTCTCTGGGGTGCCCCCCTGCCCCCGTATATAAAGGAGCAAGGGGGAGGCCGCCGGCCAAGGAGGAGGGCGCGCCAAGGGGGGAGTCCTACTCCCACCGAGTGGGAGTCCTCCTTTCCTTGTTGGAGTAGGAAAAGGGAAGGGAGAAGGAGAAAGAAGGAAGGGGGCGCCCCCCTCCCTAGTCCAATTCGGACTAGTCCATGGGGAGGGGTGCGCCACCCTTTGGGGCCTTTCTCTCCTTTCCCGTATGGCCCATTAAGGCCCAATACGAATTTCCGTAACTCTCCGGTACTGCGAAAAATACCCGAAACACTCGGAACCTTTCCGAAGTCCGAATATAGTCATCCAATATATCGATCTTTACGTCTCGGCCATTTCGAGACTCCTCGTCATGTCCCTGATCTCATCCGGGACTCCGAACTCCTTCGGTACATCAAAACACATAAACTCATAACATAACCGTCATCTTAACGTTAAGCGTGCGGACCCTACGGGTTCGAGAACTATGTAGACATGACCGAGACACCTCTCCGGTCAATAACCAATAGCGGAATCTGGATGCTCATATTGGCTCCCACATATTCTACGAAGATCTTTATCGGTCAGACCGCATAACAACATACGTTGTTCCCTTTGTCATCAGTATGTTACTTGCCCGAGATTCGATCGTCGGTATCTCGATACCTAGTTCAATCTCGTTACCGGCAAGTCTCTTTACTCGTTCCGTAATACATCATCCCGCAACTAACTCATTAGTTACAATGCTTGCAAGGCTTATAGTGATGTGCATTACTGAGTGGGCCCAGAGATACCTCTCCGACATTCGGAGTGACAAATCCTAATCTCGAAATACGCCAACCCAACAAGTACCTTCGGAGACACCTGTAGAGCACCTTTATAATCACCCAGTTACGTTGTGATGTTTGGTAGCACACAAAGTGTTCCTCCGGTAAACGGGAGTTGCATAATCTCATAGTCATAGGAACATGTATAAGTCATGAAGAAAGCAATAGCAACATACTAAACGATCGAGTGCTAAGCTAACGGAATGGGTCAAGTCAATCACATCATTCTCCTAATTATGTGATCCCATTAATCAAATGACAACTCATGTCAATGGCTAGGAAACATAACCATCTTTGATCAACGAGCTAGTCAAGTAGAGGCATACTAGTGACACTTTGTTTGTCTATGTATTCACACATGTATCATGTTTCCGGTTAATACAATTCTAGCATGAATAATAAACATTTATCATGATATAAGGAAATAAATAATAACTTTATTATTGCCTCTAGGGCATATTTCCTTCAGTCTCCCACTTGCACTAGAGTCAATAATCTAGTTCACATCGCCATGTGATTTAACATCAATAGTTCACATCACCATGTGATTAACACCCATAGTTCACATCGTCATGTGACCAACACCCAAAGGGTTTACTAGAGTCAATAATCTAGTTCACATCGCTATGTGATTAACACCCAAAGAGTACTAAGGTGTGATTATGTTTTGCTTGTGAGATAATTTTAGTCAACGGGTCTGTCACATTCAGACCCATAAGTATTTTGCGAATTTGTATGTCTACAATGCTCCGCACGGAGCTACTCTAGCTAATTGCTCCCACTTTCAATATGTATCCAGACCGAGACTTAGAGTCATCTAGATTAGTGTCAAAACTTGCATCGACGTAACCCTTTACGACGAACCTTTTGTCACTTCCATAATCGAGAAACATATCCTTATTCCACTAAGGATAATTTTGACCGTTGTCCAGTGATCTACTCCTAGATCACTATTGTACTCCCTTGCCAAAATCAGTGTAGGGTATACAATAGATCTGGTACACAACATGGCATACTTTATAGAACCTATGGCCAAGGCATAGGGAATGACTTTCATTCTCTTTCGATCTTCTGCCGTGGTCGGGCTTTGAGTCTTAGTCAATTTCACACCTTGTAACACAGGCAAGAACTCTTCCTTTGACTGTTCTATTTTGAACTACTTCAAAATCTTGTTAAGGTATGTACTCATTGAAAAAAAAAACTTATCAAGCGTCTTGATCTATCTCTATAGATCTTGATGCTCAATATGTAAGCAGCTTCACCGAGGTCTTTCTTTGAAAAACTCCTTTCAAACACTCCTTTATGCTTTGCAGAATAATTCTACATTATTTCCGATCAATAACATGTCATTCACATATACTTAACAGAAATGTTGTAGTGCTCCCACTCACTTTCTTGTAAATACAGGCTTCACCGCAAGTCTGTATAAAACTATATCCTTTGATCAACTTATCAAGGCGTATATTCCAACTCCGAGATGCTTGCACCAGTCCATAGATGGATCGCTGGAGCTTGCATATTTTGTTAGCACTTTTAGGATTGACAAAACCTCCTGGTTGCATCATATACAACTCTTCTTTAATAAATCCATTAAGGAATGCGGTTTTGTTTATCCATTTGCCATATTTCATAAAATGCGGCAATTGCTAACATGATTCAGACAGACTTAAGCATAGATACGAGTGAGAAACTCTCATCGTAGTCAACACCTTGAACTTGTCGAAAACCTTTTTGCGACAATTCTAGCTTTGTAGACAGTAACACTACTATCACTGTCTGTCTTCCTCTTAAAGATCCATTTAATCTCAATGGCTCGCCGATCATTTGGGCAAGTCAATCAAAGTCCATACTTTGTTCTCATATATGGATCTTATCTCAGATTTCATGGCCTCAAGCCATTTCACGGAATCTGGGCTCATCATCGCTTCCTCATAGTTCGTAGGTTCGTCATGGTCAAATAACATGACCTCCAGAACAGGATTACCGTACCACTCTGGTGTGGATCTCACTCTGGTTTACCTACGAGTTTTGGTAGTAACTTGATCTGAAGTTACATGATCATCATCATTAACTTCCTCACTAATTGGTGTAGGAGTCACAAGAACAAATTTCTGTGATGAACTACTTTCCAATAAGGGAGCAGGTACAACTACCTCATCAAGTTCTACTTTCCTCCCACTCACTTCTTTCGAGAGAAACTCCTTCTCTAGAAAGGATCCATTCTTAGCAACGAATGTCTTGCCTTCAGATCTGTGATAGAAGGTGTACCCAACAGTCTCCTTTGGGTATCCTATGAAGATACATTTCTCCGATTTGGGTTCGAGCTTATCAGGTTGAAGCTTTTTCACATAAGCATCGCAGCCCCAAACTTTAAGAAACGACAACTTTGGTGTCTTGCCAAACCACAGTTCATAAGGCGTCGTCTCAACGGATTTAGATGGTACCCTATTTAACGTGAATGCAGCTGTCTCTAATGCATAACCCCAAAACGATAGTGGTAGATCGGTAAGAGACATCATATATCGCACCATATCTAATAAAGTACGGTTACGATGTTCGGACACACCATTACACCGTGGTGTTCCAGGTGGCGTGAGTAGTGAAACTATTTCACATTGTTTTAACTGAAGGCCAAACTCGTAACTCAAATATTCTTCTCCACGATCAGATCGTAGAAACTTTATTTTCTTGTTACGATGATTTTCCGCTTCACTCTGAAATTATATGAACTTTTCAAATGTTTCAGACTTCTGTTTCATTAAGTAGATATACCCATATCTGCTCAAATCATCTGTGAAGGTCAGAAAATAATGATACCTGGTACGAGCCTCAATATTCATCGGACCACATACATCTGTATGTATGATTTCCAACAAATCTGTTGCTCTCTCCATAGTTCCGGAGAACGGCGTTTTAGTCATCTTGTCCATGAGGCACGGTTCGCAAGCATCAAGTGATTCATAATCAAGTGATTCCAAAAGTCCATCAGTATGGAGTTTCTTCATGCGCTTTACACCGATATGACCTAAACGGCAGTGCCACAAATAAGTTGCACTATCATTATTAACTTTGCATCTTTTGGCTTCATTATCATGAATATGTGTATCACTATGATCGAGATCCAACGAACCATTTTCATTGGGTGTGTAACCATATAAGGTTTTATTCATGTAAATAGGACAACAATTATTCTCTAAATGAATAACCGTATTGCAATAAACATGATCAAATCATATTCATGCTCAACGCAAACACCAAATAACACTTATTTAGGTTCAACACTAATCCCGAAAGTATAGGGAGTGTGCGATGATGATCATATCAATTTTGGAACCACTTCCAATACACATCGTCACTTCATCCTTAACTAGTTTCTGTTTATTATGCAACTCCTGTTTCGAGTTACTACTCTTTAGCAACTGAGCCAGTATCAAATACCGAGGGGTTGCTATAAACACTAGTAAAGTACACATCAATAACATGTATATCCAATATACCTTTGTTCACTTTGCCATCCTTCTTATCCACCAAATACTTGGGGTAGTTCCGCTTCCAGTGACCAGTCCCTTTGCAGTAGAAGCACTTAGTCTCAGGCTTAGGACCAGACTTAGGCTTCTTCACTTGAGCAGCAACTTGCTTGCCGTTCTTCTTGAAGTTCCCCTTCTTCCCTTTGCCCTTTTCTTGAAACTAGTGGTCTCATCAACCATCAACACTTGATGTTTTTCTTGATTTCTACCTTCGTCGATTTCAGCATCACGAAGAGCTCGGGAATTACTTTCGTCATCCCTTGCATACTATAGTTCATCACGAAGTTCTACTAACTTGGTGATGGTGACTAGAGAATTCTGTCAATCACTATTTTATCTGGAAGATTAACTCCCACTTGATTCAAGCGATTGTAGTACCTAGACAATCTGAGCACATGCTCACTGCTTGAGCTATTCTCCTCCATCTTTTAGCTATAGAACTTGTTGGAGACTTCATATCTCTCAACTCGGGTATTTTCTTGAAATATTAACTTCAACTCCTGGAACATCTCATATGGTCCATGACGTTCAAAACGTCTTTGAAGTCCCGATTCTAAGCCGTTAAGCATGGTGCACTAAACTATCAAGTAGTCATCATACTGAGCTAGCCAAACGTTCATAACGTCTGCATCTGCTCCTGTAATAGGTCTGTCACCTAGCGGTGCATCAAGGACATAATTCTTCTGTGCAGCAATGAGGATAATCCTAGATCACGGATCCAATCCGCATCTTTGCTACTAACATCTTTCAACATAATTTTTCTCTAGGAACATATCAAAAATAAACACAGGGAAGCAACAACGCGAGCTATTGATCTACAACATAATTTGCAAAATACTATCAGGACTAAGTTGATGATAAATTTAAGTTCAATTAATCATATTACTTAAGAACTCCCACTTAGATAGACATCCCTCTAATCCTCTAAGTGATCACGTGATCCATATCAACTAAACCATAACCGATCATCACGTGAAATGGAGTAGCTTTCAATGGTGAACATCACTATGTTGATCATATCTACTATATGATTCACGCTCGACCTTTCGGTCTCAGTGTTCCGAGGCCATATCTGCATATGCTAGGCAAGTTTAACCTGAGTATTCCGCGTGTGCAACTGTTTTGCACCCGTTGTATTTGAACGTAGAGCCTATCACACCCGATCATCACGTGGTGTCTCAGCACGAAGAACTTTCGCAACGGTGCATACTCAGGGAGAGCACTTTTATCTTGAAATTTTAGTGAGAGATCATCTTATAATGCTACCGTCAATCAAAGCAAGATAAGATGCATAAAAGATAAACATCACATGCAATCAATATAAGTGATATGATATGGCCATCATCACCTTGTGCTTGTGATCTCCATCTCCGAAGCACCATCATGATCACCATCGTCACCGGCGCGACACCTTGATCTCCATCGTAGCATCATTGTCGTCTCGCCAACTATTGCTTTTACGACTATCGCTACCGCTTAGTGATAAAGTAAAAAAATTACATGGCGATTGCATTGCATACAATAAAGCGACAACCATATGGCTCCTGCCAGTTGCCGGTAACTCGGTTACAAAACATGATTATCTCATACAATAAAATATAGCATCATGTCTTGACCATATCACATCACAACATGCCCTGGAAAAACAAGTTAGACGTCCTCTACTTTGTTGTTGCAAGTTTTACGTGGCTGCTACGGGCTTAGCAAGAACCGTTCTTACCTACGCATCAAAACCACAACGATAGTTTGTCAAGTTGGTGCTGTTTTAACCTTCGCAAGGACCGGGCGTAGCCACACTCGGTTCAACTAAAGTGAGAGAGACAGGCACCCGCCAGTCACCTTTAAGCAACGAGTGCTCGCAACGGTGAAACCAGTCTCGCGTAAGCGTACGCGTAATGTCGGTCCGGGCCGCTTCATCTCACAATACCGCTGAACCAAAATATGACATGCTGGTAAGCAGTATGACTTATATCGCCCACAACTCACTTGTGTTCTACTCGTGCATATAACATCAACGCATAAAACCAGGCTCGGATGCCACTGTTGGGGAACGTAGTAATTTCAAAAAAAATCTACGCACACGCAAGATCATGGTGATGTATAGAAACGAGAGGGGAGAGTGTTGTCCACGTACCCTCGTAGACCGATAGCGGAAGCGTTTAACACAACGCGGTTGATGCAGTCGTACGTCTTCACGATCCGACCGATCAAGTACCGAACGCACGGCACCTCCGACTTCAGCACACGTTCAGCTCGATGACGTCCCTCGAACTCCGATCCAGCCGAGTGTTGAGGGAGAGTTTCGTCATCACGACGGCGTGGTGACGATGATGATGTTCTACCGACGCAGGGCTTCGCCTAAGCACCGCTACGATATTATCAAGGTGTAATATGGTGGAGGGGGGCACCGCACACGGCTAAAAGATCGTTGATCAATTGTGTGTCTCTGGGGTGCCCCCTGCCCCCGTATATAAAGGAGCAAGGGGGAGGCCGCCAGCCAAGGAGGAGGGCGCGCCAAGGGGGGAGTCCTACTCCCACCGGGAGTAGGACTCCTCCTTTCCTTGTTGGAGTAGGAAAAGGGAAGGGAGAAGGAGAAAGAAGGAAGGGGGCGCCCCCCTCCCTAGTCCAATTCGGACTAGTCCATGGGGAGGGGTGCGGCCACCCTTTGGGGCCTTTCTCTCCTTTCCCGTATGGCCCATTAAGGCCCAATACGAATTTCCGTAACTCTCCGGTACTGCGAAAAATACCCGAATCACTCGGAACCTTTCCGAAGTCCGAATATAGTCGTCCAATATATCGATCTTTACGTCTCGGCCATTTTGAGACTCATCGTCATGTCCCTGATCTCATCCGGGACTCCGAACTCCTTCGGTACATCAAAACACATAAACTCATAATATAACCGTCATCGTAACGTTAAGCGTGCGGACCCTACGGGTTCGAGAACTATATAGACATGACCGAGACACCTCTCCGGTCAATAACCAATAGCGAACCTGGATGCTCATATTGGCTCCCACATATTCTACGAAGATCTTTATCGGTCAGACCGCATAACAACATACGTTGTTCCCTTTGTCATCAGTATGTTACTTGCCCGAGATTCGATCGTCGGTATCTCGATACCTAGTTCAATCTCGTTACCGGCAAGTCTCTTTACTCATTCCGTAATACATCATCCCGCAACTAACTCATTAGTTACAATGCTTGCAAGGCTTATAGTGATGTGCATTACTGAGTGGGCCCAGAGATACCTCTCCGACAATCGGAGTGACAAATCCTAATCTCGAAATACGCCAACCCAACAAGTACCTTCGGAGACACCTGTAGAGCACCTTTATAATCACCCAGTTACGTTGTGACGTTTGGTAGCACACAAAGTGTTCCTCCGGTAAACGGGAGTTGCATAATCTCATAGTCATAGGAACATGTATAAGTCATGAAGAAAGCAATAGCAACATACTAAATGATCGAGTGCTAAGCTAACGGAATGGGTCAAGTCAATCACATCATTCTCCTAATGATGTGATCCCATTAATCAAATGACAACTCATGTCAATGGCTAGGAAACATAACCATCTTTGATCAACGAGCTAGTCAAGTAGAGGCATACTAGTGACACTTTGTTTGTCTATGTATTCACACATGTATCATGTTTTCGGTTAATACAATTCTAGCATGAATAATAAACATTTATCATGATATAAGGAAATAAATAATAACTTTATTATTGCCTCTAGGGCATATTTCCTTCACCTCCTTGTCCCTTGATACCTCCTTTTATTGATCTGGTATAGGAACAGAAAAGAGTATCACACACCTATTTCCCCAGAGGTGACCCTGGGTTATCGAACCCACAAGAGGAAGATTCTCTTGAAGCGATGGTCTTTAGAAAGCTTTTGTCAAAGTGTCAAATCTAGCTTTTGATCGGACCAACAAGCAAATGGTGATTCAAACACTTATAATGAAAAGAGGTACGGGTACGAGGTCTTATTCTTACAACCTTGTATTTGCGCGGGGATCAAATAGGATATTAATTTGTGCGCTAGAAGTCACTCATCGAGATGTGCTTGTTACAGATCGAACTGGGGATGTGTCCAAATAACATCTTGACCGGCATGAGTCCAGCATCAAGAAGCATTTGTCCTACCGCAGGCCCTATCCGTCGTGTTGGGTTGCCTTGATAATTAAGATAATGAAATCAGAAAAGAGCTTTGGGTGTTTAATGACTACACCTCATTTATCCCCAAGGATATGATCCATGTTACCCTACTGAACCTTATTGTCACCGGTGTTTGGTATAACACTTCACGGTCTCGTTGCTCCTAGCCTCACTGGTGCTCGATCTCCATGATCCTGGGTACCTACAGGGATGAAGATAGCGGAAAAGACAAGAGACATGTTCACGGAACAATTTTATTTCACACGTGTGGGATGCTTTGTCAAAGTCTTCCATTGATCCCTACAACAAATACCTTGGGTTGCAAGGCTCATGCCTCAACCCATACCTTACCGAACTAATCACACATGGAGATCAGATCGCGAGATGAAAACATTGAAGAACACATCTTGAGATTGATTGATTACAATATGTCTTACAATCGATGCCTTGTGCGATGCACGATTACAAGTATGAACTAGATGGAAGAGCACTATGGTGGTGGTGGAGATGGCTATGGAGATGGTGGCGGCTAGGGTTTGCGGATGATGAAGAAGAGGTCCTAGCTGACGTGTCTGTCGCTCTCGTGCTCTTTCTGTTGACATTTCGATGGGGGCCCTTTAATAAGAGTCGTTCAGGTGGACGGGCTACCCCGGAATCCATGCCAAACGGGCGCTAGCGCCCGTATGGAACATCGTCTTTTGTTCTGTTTTCGCAGGGACGCCTCCTGTTGATTCCTTCTTCCTTCATTCTTCTTCCCTTTCATTTTCACACGTTATTTCTACCCTTTTTTGCCCATTTCTTATGGAAACACATCAGATAGAGGATTTGTGGAATCCTTTGCATTCATTTGTCATTAGTGGCAATATCAGAGCGAATATCTCATATAAATGAAATATCTCGGTCTAAACAAAGGTGAAATGAGTGTAAAAATATCACTCATGAACTCCCCCAAGCTTAAACTTGATCGTCCTTGAGCAACACAAAGAGAAATCTGAATCATAAGGAACTCAGTTGTTTAAACCGAAATAACGAGAAGGTTTTGGTTCACTCACAAATCGGTATGCCTAGATAGCCCTCCGCTTCTTGACATGAAAACTTAGCATAGCTGTAGCGGTGGCATGGTTATAGTGTAAGTGTTAGTGAAGCAAAGATAATCACCGCAAAGTTCTTGATCTACTAGATAAAACAACTTTGCAACACTCTATTCTATTTATTCTGGGCAGCACTTGCTTGCCGGGAATGCACGGAAGAGTTTTCTTTGATAGAGCCAGTAAAACATAAGTTAGCACTGGTGTGTGTCGATCCTAAACAAACAGTTTTTAACCCCTTTCCGCGACGACATTTGGAACCGTCGCCAAGTGAGTGTGTGCGATAGGGTGTCCTTCCCACACAACCCAGAAATCATCGGGGATAGGCCCTCCTGGGACCCAGGCTGGGGCCGTGTGCGATCGGGCGAGGCATCGAAACCCAATCATTTCCGTAGGTATATACATCCCACACGGTAATCCGAGAAAATCATTTCCGTAGGTATGTACATCCCACACGGTAATCCGAGAAAATCATTTCCGTAGGTATGTACATCCCACATGGTGAATCCCAGAAAAACATTTCCGTTCGTATGTATATCACACACAGGCAATCCAAGGAATACGTTTCCGTTCTTATGTACATCCCACACAGTCAATCCAGGGAAAACGTTTCCGTTCGGATGTACATCCCACACGTTTTTATGTATACGCTCGTGTGTGAAAGGTATAACTATCACACACGCTCTGCCTTGGTTAACTGTTTGCTTTCATTAACTACATCACACACGATTTGATGTAGAAAACTGTGTGGCATTGGGCTATCCATCACAAACGCTTTTACTGCCAGAACCGTTTGCAAAGTTCCATGACCATTTGTTCTCTTTTTATTTTTGCCCGTAATTTATTATTCTAATTGGAAATTTTGAAATACGAAACGTGCAATTCAAATTCTCAACACAATGGTTCAACAACGAATCCGTAAATAAAACTTCCAGTATAATATGTTCAGTAATTACAGGATTAGGCAGCAATTAATTATGATGAACCATAGTATTTAAAGGTGGTAAAGGTGAAGAGACAAGTGTAAATCATTTTGACTGCCGACGGTGTTGAAGAAGCGGAATGCCCATAATGTGTCTTCCTGCATGCCATAGACACGAACCACTTTTGTCCAACCCCTTGTGACGATCGCCCGCCCATCCTTCACCGCCTTCAGGAAGATTTCTAGAGCATTATCATGGTAGCATGAATTATATACATTAACTTTAGTTGCCTCCACTCCGGTCATGTAGTTTGCAAGGTAATCATCAGTAAATAGCTTCAAAAACCACTGAAAAGAGAAAAATATCAGATACTGAGGTCTAATAGAGTAACTTGTTGTGGGCAGGGGGAAAAGGCAACACATTATTTACCATCCTAAAGTTCACTGTTGTCTTCGACAAAGTGTAAGTAAAGAGCTTAATTCCAATCACTCGTTTCTTTCGCCTAACAATCTTTCTTAGTTTCCTCACTTGACGCTTATTCATGAATATCTCATTGCCCCATACGAAAAAGGGATCGAAGCGTGGATCAGTACCCCTCATATATGTACCTACAAGCAACCAGTAAATGTTAGAAGCTAAACTGAGATTGCACAAATGATGTAAAATACAACTACGTATGTTCCTAAGTACAAGTTTTTTTTTTGAGATTTCAATATGAACTACATACGGTTGTATATAGAATTATAGATATAGTTCAGATTAGAATCTAGATTCACTCATTTTGCTCCTTATGTAGTCTATATTGGAATCTCTAAAAATACTTATATTTAGGAATAGATGGTGTATAAGACATGGGATGCTGCTAACCTCGACGGCAAAAAACAACATCGCCCATTGTAGCCCTGTGTAAGTACATGGAAAGCCAATGTTAACTACAACACGGTTAACATCCACCAAAAATAGCAAATGGTAATAACACGGCAGCATCTGTAGTGATATCTTCATTTTGAATGAGTAGCGCGGTAGCAAAGGGACGGATTAAAAAATGGATACAACTGTTAATTGCAACAGGCTTAACAACATCCTAATTCATGTTTTGTAAGTTTGTAGCCATTGAAATACAACTCTTTAAAAATGGATACAACTGTTAATTGCAACAGGCTTAATGGCCATTGAAACCGGTACTGATAAAAATGCAATTGGCAGAGTTAAACATCACAGGGCAGGTGCTGCCAGAGCAGATAATGGCCCAGTTGTCTATAAAAAGGTAGGGAAAATAGCTCAAACGTGTTAGCCATGCTCACTACAACATGCTTAATACATCAGCAGTACAAAACATAGCCATTAATTGCAACTGGTATTGGTAAGATAGAAATGGTGGGTACATACTTGGTAAGTCCTGAGAGGTAGTTGTTGGGGCACTTCATCTTGGCCAGAGCCCGCCCAAAGTCAGCGGCGGCGGAGGCGAGCTGTTCCTCCGGGTCGAAGCGTGGATCAGTGCCACTGACATGTGTACCTACAGGCAACCAGTAAATGGTAGAAGTTAAACTGCAATTGCACAAATGATGTGAAATACTATAAGACATGGGATGCAGCTAACCTTGACGGCAAACAACAACATCGGCCGTTATGACCCTGTGTAAGTACATGGACAAGCATGTTAAGTACAACAGGGTTAGCATCCACCAAAAATAGCAAATGGGGCAGCATCTCTAGTATATCTTCATTGTGGAGAGTAGCATGATAGCAAATGGACAGATTAAAAATGGATACAACTATTAATTGCAACAGGCTTAACAACATCCTAAGTCATGTTTTGTAAGTTTGTAGCCATTGAAATGCAACTATTTAAAAATGGATTCAACTGTTAATTGCAGTAGGCTTAATAGACATTGAAACCGGTACTGATAAAAATGCAATTGGCATAGTTAAACATCACAAGGCAGGTGCTGCCAGAGCAGAGAATGGCCCGGATGTCTATAAAAAGGTAGGGAAAGTAGCAAAACATGTTAGGCATGTTTACTAGAACATGCTTAATACATCGACCATACAAAAAATAGCCATTAATTGCAACTGGTATTGGTAAGATTGAACTGGTGAGTACATACTTGGTAAGTCCCGAGAGGTAGTTGTTGGGGCACTTCATCTTGGCCAGAGCTCGCCCAAAGTTAGCAATGGCGGAGACGAGCTGTTCCTCCGGGTCGAAGCGTGGATCAGTGCCACTGACATGTGTACCTACAGGCAACCAGTAAATGGGTAGAAGTTAAACTGCAATTGCATAAATTATGTGAAATACTGTAAGACATGGGATGCAGCTCACCTCGACGGCAAACAAAAGCATCGGCCGTTATGACCCTGCGTAAGTACATGGACAGGCATGCTAAGTGCAACAGGGTTAGCATCCACTAAAAATAGCAAATGGGCAGCATCTCTAGTGATATCCTGAGTCATGTATTGTAAGTTTGTTGCTGGTATTGGTGAAATTGAGCTGGACACGGTAATATTTGAACATCACACAGTGTGTAGTACTGAAATAAACAAGGCACGAACATGCTTAATACATCAACCGTACAAATCATAGCCGTTGCAAGTGGTATTGGTAAGATTTAGCTAGTCAGATCTTACCTGTTAAGTCCTGGGGGGTGGTCGCTGGGGGACTTCATCTGGGCCAGAGCCTGCACCATGTCGGCGGCGGCGGCGGAGGCGAGGTGTTCCTCCGGGTCAACACGCACAGCGGCCATCGCGCCATGGACCGCCATCAGCTCCTGGCGGGGGGGGGGGGATTTACAGGCATGAGGATGTTTCGCATGCGCCATTTAAGCAATCAGGACGTGGACGTGATAAAGATCGGTGGGTTACCTGACTGGATCCGAGCAGAACGTAGATGTGGTTGAAGCTGTGGTTGCGGCGACGGCGGTTTGAGATGCCGGTAGGGGGAGGCACGAGGGAGGGCGAGGGGGGGTACTGAGGGGAAGGGGATGTGGTTGGAGGAATAAATTCTGAAATCGCGTGCCTAATGAAAATTTCGGTGCGAAACTTGAAACTTGGGCGGGGAAAACACACAACACAGACGAAGCGCGTAAAATACTCGTGTGCGAGAAAAAAGAAAGTTGGCAGATCCCGTCTCCAAAAAAATGTACACGTGTACTTGATTTTTTCGGTCAATGGTACGCCTGGTTTATTAGGAAATATCGCACAGGTAACTGACTTATGAGTCATTAACGCAAAAAAACAGATGGGTACAACATAGACACCGTGTGTTTTGTGATCTTCTAATGATTAACTGTAGCGACCCGACCTCAGACGGTCAAGTCTCTGTGCTTCAGTGTCATCCCTGGATCGGTAATGCTGACACACACAGTTCGAAGGATTTATAGCAGAGTAGCAATCACACACTTATTACATCGAATGTCTCCAAAGAGAACTTATTACAATAAATATGGCTTAAGGCCGTCTAAAAAGATAACAGCGGAAGACTTGGAAGATAAAGTGAGTCCATCAACTCCAACGGCATAGCTGAGTGCATGACAACGGCCTAGCGAACCTTACTCCTCGTTCTGAAAAGTCTGCAACATAATACGTTGCAGCCTGGAAACGGGTCAGCACATGGAATATGCTGGCAATATAACACAGTAGAGCAATGAACAGATAAATGCTATCACTACATGCATATATGGCTGGTGGAGGCTCTATGGTTATATGGTTTTTGCGAAAAGCCAATTTTTCCCTACAACAAAGGAATAAATTAAATTTAACTATCATGGTAGTTGAAACATCATTGAGAAGGTTCCTCTAACTCAATCCCAATTAAAGTAATTATTAACCCAAAAAATTTAATTTAGAGTGATGAGATCAAATCAATAATTCAAGTACCAGATACTCAAGATGTCCATAACCGGGGACACGGCTAACCATGATTAGTCTGTACACTCTGCAGAGGTTTGCGCCCTTTCCCCACAAGACTCGATCTCCTCCGTTTGATTTGCTCGCACTACATGGTGTTTGAGAAACGGATGACCGAGACACAGTCTTTCAAAAGCATTAACTCTTTACTCTGGGTGGACAGTTACACCTACTTTCCCTCTACATCAGCTAGCCCACCACTGAAAGAGGTCACACAACATACTCAACTATGCCAGAGCTCATAATGGCTTGTGGCTGCACACGGAAGTTTCTAGCATGAATAATCTTATGATCCCTTTGAGCCTGGGTGGCGGACTGTAGGATGATCACACGGGTACTCCGGGATATCCTAGGACAACACTCGATTCTCCAGGTGCCCACAAGCAATCCACCCAGATGTGTATTAAAGTTGCCACCTTAAGCTGAACCATTAATTAAAATCTCACATCTGTCATGGATACACTCAAACCCAATCCACGTCTATGAGCATAGCATAGCAATATAAGCATAACGTAGAAGTAACTCCCAAGGGTTTGATAATAAAACAGGTAATAGGTTCTACCTCATCATCTACTTCCCAATACCCATAAGTTAATCACATCCTAATCATGCAGTGTTTGAGGATTATAACTAATGCATAAAAACTGGCTATGAAAAGAGTATGATCAATGTGTTACTTGCCTTGCTGACGATCTGCAAAACCTAGTGACTCGTAGTAGCACGCCGCGCACTCCGGGAATTCTATCGCAAACAAACAATAGCATACATAAGCAATCAAGCAAATATGCATGGGTAAAAACAAAATAAGAAGATCTAACCAGAAAGTTCAACTGAAGAACTCCGGTTTGCAAAAAGAATCAAATCAAACGAAGCAACGAAACTCAAACTGCGAAAGAAACAAGATTCGTTTACTAATCTGGACTAAAGTCAAATTTTATAGTACCAAAATCTTGTTCAAGTTGGTTAAACAGAAAGAGGGCTTCGAGACAAAGATCTGGGCGCTTGAATCGCCTGATTCCGATAAACGAGCGAAAAGATAAACTAAAACGAAAATCGGGTCAAAAATCGCGATCAAAAATAATCGCGAAAAACCCTGGAAAAAGAAAAACTGACGAACAGGCTAACGAACGCACGCTCGCTGTCTGTGACTAACGGGTGAACGTACGGACGAATGTCCGCAGTTTAACCGAACCAAAAAAAACCGAAACAAAAACCGATCAAAAAAACAGGCTAGGGTTCTAAAAAAACGACCAGACTAAAGTCAACGGTGGCGGCTTGGTGGAGATCGACGGCGGCGGGCGGCAGCGGGCGGCGGCGCGGCAGCGGCGGGACGGCGGTTGTGAGGCACGGCGGCGGCGGCTTAGGGTTTGGCGGGGCGCGCGGGTGGACTGGGGCTGGCGGCTCGAGGCCTCGCCTCTTAAAGGGCCGGCCGGGTCGGTGTCCCAGGCAGACACGGCCCGGTAAGGCGGTAACTTAAAAAAAAAATATTCCGACGCGCAGAAAAAGAAAGAAAATGAATACTAAACGAACTCCAAAAATCCCGAAATAAATTTTCCACGTCCTCTAAAAATATGCCGGACAGAGTGAACATCTATTTGGGCCTATAATGCAATTTTGAAAAACGCGTATTTTTCCTAATTCGAATAAAATTACAATAAAATCCAAATAAAATTTATTATTTGATTTTGATATTTTTCCTCCAATATTTCATTTATTTTGGAGAAGTCATATTATGTCCTCTCGTATATTTTAATAAAAAATATTTTCAGAGAGAAAAATTAATTAAAACCAAAATGATCCTTGTTTCAATATTTGATAAAATTCAAATATGAAATCGTGAAATCCCCAACTCTCTCCGAGGGTCCTTGAGTTGCTTAGAATTTCAAGGATCGCAAAACGAAAATGCAATAAAATATGATATGCATTAATGACCTAAGTATAACATTCCAAATTGAAAATTTGGGATGTTACAAACCTACCCCCCTTAAGATGAATCTCGTCCTCGAGATTCGGGTTGGCTAGAAAATAGGTGTGGGTGGTCCTTGCGTAGATCATCCTCTCGTTCCCAGGTGGCTTCATCCTCGGTATGGTGGCTCCACTGAACTTTGCAAAACTTGATAACCTTACTGCGAGTAACTCGACTGGCAAACTCGAGAATCTTAACTGGTTTCTCCTCGTAGGTCAAATCACTTTCCAACTGTATTGCTTCCAGGGGCACTGTATCTCTCAGAGGTATGTCGGCCATCTCAGCATGTCACTTCTTCAACTAGGAAACATGAAACACATCATGAACTCCTGACAATCCTTCGGGTAATTCCAACTTGTAAGCTACCTCTCCCATGCGTTCCAAAACACGGTACGGTCCCACAAATCTCGGGGCTAACTTTCCCTTAACTCCAAAACGCTTAACTCCTCGAAGAGGTGACACTCGCAGATACACTCTGTCTCCGATTTCATAGACTACCTCCTTGCGTTTTGAGTCCGCATAACTCTTCTGTCTGGACTGAGCTACCTTCAGTCTATCTCGAATTAGCTTAACCTTCTCTTCGGACTCCTTAATCAAATTTGGTCCAAACAACTGATGGTCTCCAACCTCATCCCACATCAAACGGTGTTCTGCACCTTCTTCCATACAGGGCTTCGAACAGTGCCATCTTCAAACTGGCCTGGTAGCTACTGTTGTATGAGAACTCTGCGTAGGGCAAATTATCATCCCAACTAGATCCATAATCTAGCGCACATGCTCTCAACATGTCCTCCAGAATCTGATTGACTCTCTCGGTTTGTCCATCTGTCTGCGGGTGAAAAGCTGTACTGAACTCTAGCCTGGTTCCCAAAGTCTGGTGCAGCTGGTGCCAAAATTTTGAAGTAAACTGTGTTCCTCTATCTGATACGATGGTCCTCGGAACTCCTTGCAGACATACGATCCTGGTCATGTATATCTTGGCCAACTTTGCACTTGTATAAGTGGTTTTCACTGGGATAAAGTGAGCTACCTTGGTCAAACGATCCACTACTACCCAGATTGAATCATATCCCGATCGGGTCTTGGGTAATCCGGTGATAAAATCCATGCCAAGTTTATCCCACTTCCATTCGGGTATCGGCATAGGCTACAGTAATCCTGCTGGCTTCTGATGTTCTGCCTTCACTCTCTGACATACATCACATATGGCTACATACTCGGCAATATCTTTCTTCATACCAGTCCACCAGAAACACTCCTTCAAGTCCAAATACATCTTAGTGTTTCCGGGGTGTATCGAGTATGGCGAGTCATGAGCTTCATGTAGTATCAACTTCCTGATCTCTGCATTATTGGGCACATATATATAGCCTTCAAACCACAAGGTGTCGTGCTCATCCTCACGAAAAACTTTGGCTTTTCCTTCGCTCATCTTCTCCTTTATCTCGGCAATTTCTTTGTCATCCTTTTGAGCTTCTCGAATCTTTTCCAACAATGTTGACTGAACCTCCAATGCTGCAACAAAACCTTTAGGAACTATCTCCAAACGAAGTTCCCTGAGATCCTCTGCTAACTCCTTTGGCATACCTCCGCTTACGAGGGTATTGAGATAACTCTTCCGACTCAAGGCGTCTGCTACGACATTGGCCTTGCCTGGATGATAGTGCAACTTCATATCATAATCCTTTATGAGCTCCAACCATCTCCTCTGCCTGAGGTTCAGCTCCTTCTGGGTGAAAATATACTTCAAACTCTTGTGATCCGTCTACACATCGCAACGGTTTCCAATGAGAAAATGTCTCCAGGTCTTCAGCGCATGCACCACAGCTGCTAACTCCAAATCATGCGTGGCATAATTCAATTCGTGCGATTTAAGTTGTCGTGAGGCATACGAAACAACTCTTCCGTCTTGCATAAGTACTCCTCCAAGTCCTAAGCGAGAGGCATCGCAATACACTTGGAAATCCTTGCGTATATCCGGCAGAATCAGCACTGGGGCTGTAGTCAAACGTTCTTCAACTCCTGGAAACTAGCTTCACATTCTTTTGTCCAATGGAACTTGGTGTCCTTCTTCAACAATGCCGTCATTGGCTTTGCAATCTTAGAAAAGTTCTCAATAAATCTCCGATAATATCCCGCGAGTCCAAGAAAACTGCGGATCTCTCCAACTGAGGTGGGTGCCAACCACTCAGTGACTGACTGAACCTTGGTGGGATCCATTGATATACCTTCTCCTGATATAACATGTCCAAGAAATCCCACTTCCTTCAACCAAAACTCACATTTGCTGAACTTGTCATATAACCGATGTTCCCTGAGCTTCTTGAGAACTAAACGCAAATGCTCCTTGTGTTCCTCTTCATTCTTTGAGTATACCAAGATATCATCTATAAACACCACGACAAACTTATCCAAGAACTCCATGAACACCTTGTTCATCATACTCATGAAATAGGCAGGGGCGTTAGTTAGTCCAAATGACATAACCGTATACTCATATAACCCGTACCTTGTGGTGAAAGCTGTCTTAGGTATATCCTTTTCTCGGATCTTCAGTTGGTGATAGCCTGATCGCAGAGCGATCTTCGAAAACACTTTTGCTCCTTGCAGCTGATCAAACAAGTCATTGATCATCGGCAGTGGGTATTTATTCTTGATCGTTACTTCATTCAATGCACGATAGTCAACAACCATTCTTAACGATCCATCCTTCTTTTCAACCAAGAGCACTGGGGCTCCCCATGGTGATGAACTTCGTCGAATGTAACCTTTCTCCAATAACTCCTTAATCTGCTTCTTAATCTCCTCCAAATCATTTGCGGGCATTTGGTATGGTCTCTTCGATATTGGCCCGGTGCCTGGCAATAGCTCTATCAAAAACTCAATGTCTCGATGTGGTGGCATGCCTGGTAACTCCTCTGGAAATACATCTGGGTATTCCTTCACTACAGGTACTTCCTCCTGAACAACTCCCGTGAGAGAATTTACTTGAGTCCTTTTTCCCTCCGGGGTAGTGAGCAAAATTGACTTACTCGCGCAATCATTGTTTCCTCCATACATCGATAGCCAATCCATACCTAGTATCACATCCAATCCTTGTGACTCCAAAATTATCAGGTCTGAGGGGAAAACATGGCTCCCAATGGTCAATGCCATCTGAAAACATCCTTGACTTGCCATATACTCCGCTCCTGGCGAACTTACTAACATGGGTGTCCTAAGTACCTTAGTGGGCAACTTATACTTATCCACGAATCCCCTTGATATGTATGAATGTGATGCACCAGTATCAATAAGAACGATTGCAGTAAAAGACTTAACCAAAAACTTACCGATAACTGCATCTGGCTGCTCCTCAACTTCCTCCACATTCACGTGGTTCACGTGTCCCCTGTTGAAAGGGTTGGGCTTCTTCCCAGCGCTTCCATTGCCATTACCGTTCTTTGCTTCAGGGCACTCAGTGGCATAGTGTCCAGTCTTCCCGCACTTGAAACAAGTAATGTGACTTAGGTCCTTCTTGGCGGGTGTGGTTGGGTTAGAGCGGTTCTGATTGTTGCCTGCTCCATTCCCATTCCCATTCTTGGGCCATTGTGGTTGTGAGAACTTCCTCCATTGTGGGTGTGGCCTCCATGGTTATGGGTAAATCCTCCCGAGTTCGGGGTTAGACGAGGCTTCGGCTGAGTTCCCAAGTTATACCTTCCTTATCCATACTTCCTCTTGCGGCTCTCAATCTGCTGCTGCTTGCCTTCAATCTTAAGAGCCTTGTCTACCAACTCATGGTATTTGTTGAATGTTGCCACCATCAACTGCATGCTCATCTCATCATTTAGCCCTTCCATAAACTTCTCCTGCTTCGCGGCATCTGTGGCCACATCATCAGGGGCATAACGAGATAGCTTACTAAACTCATCTACATGCTGAGCCACAGTACGATTCCCCTAGCGCAAGTTGCGAAACTCACGCTTCTTCATGCTCATAGCTCCAGTTGAGACATGGGCTGTGCGAAATGCTTGCTGAAACTGATCCCAAGTGACATTGGCTATGGGAAAAGTGGATGTGTAATTCTCCCACCATGAGGCTGCTGGTCCATCCAACTGATGTGCGGCAAAACGCACCTTCTCTGCATCTGTGCAACCTGCAGTGGTCAACTCCCTTACAATCCTGTGTAGCCAGTCATCCGCAACTATTGGCTCGGTGCTACTGGAAAACACCGGCGGCTGTAACCTCAGAAAGCGGGCTAAGTTGTCAACTGGTGGTGGTGGTGGAGGGTTGTTGTTGTTGTTGCCCTGGTTCTGGACTAATATCCGCATTAAGGCATTCTGCTGCTGGATCAACTGGGTGATCTCCGGTGGGAAGACAAATCCGGTGTCACGTCTCGGAGGCATCTGATGGGTTTAGAGGGGAGAGATTAGAATAGAAAAGAGGTCTAGTGAGAAAGCACTACCCATATGCACATGAGACAAACACATCATATCATATCACTCAATCAATCAAGCAAGGGCATACAATCGGTCTAGAACTATCGCTAAAAGTGCTCAGACTGCTACTATATACAGGGGGAAAGACTACTAATCATATGGTGGTCATTCTACAAATTTTGATCGGTGGAAGACTCCATGATGTCCGCTCCAGCTTCGTCTTCATAACCATCATCACTATCATTGGGGTCTGAGTCGGTGTCGTCGATGATGATGTAATTCTCCGGACAAGTGGAATCGTCGTCTTCTCCTCCTGGCGCGGGGTCTTCCATGAAAACTCCGATCTTCTTTATCAGGTCGTCATTCTTCTCCAATAGTATCGCGATTTCCTCCTCATATCCGTCACGCGTAGACTTGAGTTCCTCTTCTAGCTCGGTGATCCTAGTCATCGCCTTCTTCAAATCTATCATGCCTGCGCACATCTGGTTCTCCTGGCGTCGAATGTGCTGGTTTAGCTCCTGGATGAAAGCTGCAATGGACCTGACCTTCCTGGTGCTGATCATCTCCCATTGCTCATCTCGGCGCCCACATATCTGGTATATAGTGTCCTTCAACTCCTGTTTGTAGACTTATCCAATACGTCCCATAGCAATGTGGGCTGCCATGCTCTTGCCTAGACTCCAGGTGGGTGCATCAAAGGAAAACTCTATAGGCTCAGCGACTGGTGCAAATGTCCTTCCTGGAACTTGAACTCGAATCATCTAGCGCTCCTCTTCAGGTAAACTGGCGGTGTAGGTTCTGGTGAAGCTTGGTATTCCGATGTTCAGGTACCTAGTGACTTCCTTCAAGTGTCGTCCAAAGGGTGTGTCTTCATCCAGTTGTGCAAACTTGTTCCTCATGTCCGCCATCCTAAAGAGTAGAAAATGGAGAGGAGTCATAAATGAGTAGAGAAGAGTGACCTATGGCTTTTCTTAGTGGTTGTGTCCTACATTCAGCGTGTGCTCTGATACCATCTTGTAGCGACCCGACCTCAGACGGTCAAGTCTCTGTGCTTTAGTGTCATCCCTGGATCGGTAATGCTGACACACACAGTACTCGAAGGATTTATAGCAGAGTAGCAATCACACACTTATTACATCGAATGTCTCCAAAGAGAATTTATTACAATAAATATGGCTTAAGGTCGTCTAAAAAGATAACAGCGGAAGACTTGGAAGATAAAGTGAGTCCATCAACTCCAACGGCATAGCCGAGTGCATGACAACGGCCTAGCGAACATTACTCCTCGTCTGAAAAGTCTGCAACATAATACGTTGCAGCCCGGAAATGGGTCAGCACATGGAACATGCTGGCAATATAACACAATAGAGCAATGAACAGATAAATGCTATCACTACATGCATATATGGCTGGTGGAGGCTCTATGGTTATATGGTTTTTGCGAAAAGCCAATTTTACCCTACAACAAAGGAATAAATTTAATTTAACTATCATGGTAGTTGAAACATCATTGAGAAGGTTCCTCCAACTCAATCCCAATTAAAGTAATCATTAACCCAAAAATTTAATTTAGAGTGATGAGATCAAATCAATAATTCAAGTACCAGATACTCAAGATGTCCATAACCGGGGACATGGCTAACCATGATTAGTTTGTACACTCTGCAGAGGTTTGCGCACTTTTCCCCACAAGACTCGATCTCCTCCGTTCGATTTTCTCGCACTACATGGTGTTTGAGAAACGGATGACCGAGACACAGTCTTTCAGAAGCATTAACTCTTTACTCTGGGTGGACAGTTACACCTACTTTCCCTCTACATCTTCTAGCCCACCACTGAAAGAGGTCACACAGCATACTCAACTATGCCAAAGCCCATAATGGCTTGTGGTTGCACACGGAAGTTTCTAGCATGAATAATCTTATGATCCCTTTGAGCCTGGGTGGCGGACCGTAGGATGATCACACGGGTACTCCGGGATATCCTAGGACAACACTGGATTCTCCAGGTGCCCACAAGCAATCCACCCAGATGTGTATTAAAGTTGCCACCTTAAGTTGAACCATTAATTAAAATCTCACATCTGTCATGGATACACTCAAACCCAATCCACATCTACGAGCATAGCATAGCAATATAAGCATAACGTAGAAGTAACTCCGAAGGGTTTGATAATAAAACAGGTAATAGGTTCTACCTCATCATCTACTTCCCAATACCCACAAGTTAATCACATCCTAATCATGCAGTGTTTGAGGATTGTAACTAATGCATAAAAACTGGGTATGAAAAGAGTATGATCAATGTGTTACTTGCCTTGCTGACGATCCGCAAAACCTAGTGACTCGTAGTAGCACGCTTCGCACTCCGGGAATTCTATCGCAAACAAACAATAGCATACATAAGCAATCAAGCAAAGATGCACGGGTAAAACCCAAATAAGAAGATCTAACCATAAAGTTCAACTGTAGAACTCCGGTTTGCAAAAAGAATCAAATCAAACGAAGCAACGAAACTCAAACTGCGAAAGAAACAAAATTCGTTTACTAATCTGGACTAAAGTCAAATTTTACAGTACCAAAATCTTGTTCAAGTTGTTTAAACAGAAAGAGGGCTTCGAGACGAAGATCTGGGCGTTTGAATCGCCTGATTTCGATAAACGAGCGAAAATATAAACTAAAACGAAAATCGGGTCAGAAATCGCGATCGAAAATAATCGCGAAAAACCCTGGAAAAAGAAAAACTGATGAACAGGCTAACGAACGAACGTTCGCTGTCTGTGACTAACGGGTGAACGACGTTCGTCAAAACGAACGTACGGACGAACGTCCACAGTTTAACCGAACCGAAAAAACCGATAAAAAAACAGGTTAGGGTTATAAAAAAACCGACCGGACTAAAGTCAACGGCGGCGGCTTGGTGGTGATCGACGGCGGCGGGACGGCGACGCGGCGGCGACTACGAGGCACGGCGGCGGCGGCGGCTCACGAGGCGGTGGTGACTTAGGGTTTGGCGGGGCGCGCGGGCGGGTTGGGGCTGGCGGCTCGAGGCCTCGCCTCTTAAAGGGCCGGCCGGGTCGGTGTCCTAGGCGGACACGGCCCGGTAAGGCGGTAACTTTTTTTTAATATTCCGACGCGCAGAAAAAGAAAAAAAAGTAATACTGAACGAACTCCAAAAATCCCGAAATAAATTTTCCCCGTCCTCTAAAAACATGCGGGACAGGGTGAACATTTATTTGGGCCTATAATGCAATTTTGAAAAACGCATATTTTTCCTAATTCGAATAAAATTACAATAAAATCCAAATAAAATTTATTATTTTATTTTTCCTCCAATATTTCATTTATTTTGGAGAAGTCATATTATCTTGTCTCGTATATTTTAATAAAAAATATCTTCGGAGAGAAAAATTAATTAAAACCAAAATGATCCTTGTTTCAATATTTGATAAAATTCAAATATGAAATCGTGAAATCCCCAACTCTATCCGAGGGTCCTTGAGTTGCTTAGAATTTCAAGGATCGCAAAACAAAAATGCAATAAAATATGATATGCATGAATGACCTAAGTATAACATTCCAAATTGAAAATTTGGGATGTTACATTAACGTAAAAAAATGCACACGGGCACACATGGTAATCAACGCTCAAAGCCCTCAAAGGATGCTCTTACCGACATTGTACGCTAATACTACATACTTAAAGTACTGCTGGTAATTTGCTCTAATACTACAAACTTAAACTACTTCTCACATGTTGCCATCAGGGCATGCTGGCTAGACGCCGGCGTTCTCCTTCCCGGCCTTGTAGGCGGCAGCCCACCGTGCTTCGATCTCCACCAAGCTCTCCTCACCACGGCATGCAGCCTCTTTTTTCTTGCGGCGGCGGGACTCTCTTTTCTTGACTACTTTCTGCCTTTTCCACTCCTTCTGTGCGGCTTTGGCCGCCTATAGATCCACCACCCATTCGGCCATGGCAGCCTCAAAGTCCGCCCATGTAACTGTCTGGCCGCCGGCGGCGATGAACTCGGCACGGCAAGATGCCATCGCTTCCTTACCATGTGTGCGGTCGCGGGCCGCGAGGAACGCAGCGTGGTGGTAAGCCATCGCTTCCTTACCAGTTACTGTGCGCCGCGGTGCCATGGACGATGCCTGGAGAGAGCTCTGGGACGGAGGGGGCGGGCAGCCGTACAGTGCGGTGGTATTCAAGAGCTCAACCACAAAAGACAACAGAAATTTGGCTTCCCTTACAATTTTGCTCGTTCATTATCGCACACGGTTCATCTCCGCCGCTTCCGGAAACAGTGTGCGTTGAGCCTATTGTGTGTTGCGTTATGATTGGCCGGAACCCCAACCACGCGGATCGCGCATGTGCACTGTTGGATGCACCGCAATCGAACGGCAATCCACGTCCCTCACATCACACCCGTGCACGTGTAGCTGGATTGGATTTATATGCGCTAAATGCCTAGAAAATGCACATAATCCCCTAAATATGGTAAATGAGCCCGGAAAAATGCCAAATTTGAACACGGTGCTTTGCAGGGTGTATGTTCGTCGTAGAAAAAAACTCCAGGGCAAAGAACGAAGAAAATTTGGATTCCCCTTCAATCTTGAGGATTTCCCTTTTGAAAGCATGGAACTTCCTCGGTGATGGTTCGATTTATGAAGGGCGTGCATGACAACATAAGCCAAACCTTCTCAAATTTTTAGCAGGGCATGGTGAGGTCATACCATGGCACCGTGTCAGGCGTCATTTTTAAGCATTTATTTCATTTTTTCTATAGTTGAAAACCAAACAAACAAATATTTATGGTTGACTATTGCCACACGTTTCATCAAAATATATGTCCATTCCTTGTAAAAGGCATGAGAATTTACTAAATAGTATGAGCATGGTTTTCTAGGCCGTTCTTGTGGACCTTTTCATGCATCGATTGTTTGAACTTGAATTATGCGCATTAATGCCTAGGAAATGCACATAATCCCCTAAATATGGCAAATGAACCCGGAAAAGTGCCAAATTTGAACACGGTGATTTGCAGGTTGTATGTTCATCGTAGAAAAAAAACTCGTGGATAAAGGACAAAGAAAATTTGGACCCCCCCTTCAATCTTGGTGATTTCCCCCTTGAAACCATGAAACTTCCTCCGTGATGGTTCGATTTATGAAATGCGCGCATCATGACATAAGGAAAACATTCTCCAATTTTTACCAGGGCATGGTGAGGCCATACCATGGCACCACACCAGGCGTCATGTTTTCCAACCATGTGTTTCATTTTTTGTATAGTTGTTAACCGAGTAAACGACGTGTTTATGGTTGACTATTGCCACACATTTCCTTGAAATATCTGCCCGTTCCTTGTAAAGGCATGAGAATGTGCTAAATAACACGAGCATGGTTTTCCAGACCGTTCTTGCGCACCTTTTCATGCACTGATTGTTCAAATTTGAATTATGTCCATTAATGCCTAGAAAATGCACATAATCCACTAAATATGGTAAATGAGCCCGGAAAAATGTCAAATTTGAACATGTTGCATTTGAGGCGGTATGTTGATCATTGGAAAAACTGAATGACAAACTAGGACGCAAATTAGGATTCCCCTTCAATCTTGGGGATTTTCCCTCTCGAAAGCATGGAACTTCCTTGGTGATGGTTCGATTTATGAAGGGCGTGCATGACGACATAAGCCAAACCTTCTCAAATTTATACCAGGGCATGGTGAGGTCATACCATGGAACCATGCCAGGCATCATGTTTTTAAGTATTTATTTCATTTTTTCTATAGTTGAAAACCCAACAAACAAACATTTGTGGTTGACTATTGCCACACATTTCAACGAAATATCTATCCATTATTCCTTGTGAAAGGCATGGGAATTTACTAAATGGCACGAGCATGGTTTTCTAGGCCGTTCTTGTGGACCCTTTCATGCATCGATTGTTTGAACTTGAATTATGCGCATTAATGCCTAGGAAATGCACATAAACCCCTAAATATGGCAAATGAACCCGGAAAAGTGCCAAAATTGAACACGGTGATTTGCAGGTTGTATGCTCATCATAGAAAAAACTCGTGGAAAAAGACAAAGGAAATTTGGACCCCCCTTCAGTCTTGGTGATTTCCCCCTCGAAACCATGAAACTTCCTCGGATGATGGTTCATTTTATGAAAGGCGCGCATCACGACATAAGGAAAACTTTCTCCAATTTTTACCAGGGCATGATGAGGCCATACCATGGCACCACACCAGGCGTTATGTTTTCCAACCATGTGTTTCATTTTTTGTATAGTTGTTAACCGAGTAAATGACGCGTTTATGGTTGACTATTGCTACACATTTCCTTGAAATATCTGCCCATTCCTTGTAAAAGGCATAAGAATGTGCTAAATAACACGAGCATGGTTTTCCACCATTCTTGTGCACCTTTTTCATGCATCGATTGTTCGAATTTGAATTATGTCCATTTAATGCCTAGAAAATGCACATAATCCCCTAAATATGGTAAATGAGCCCGGAAAAATGTCAAATTTGAACACGTTGCATTTGAGGTGGTATGTTGATCATTGGAAAAAAACTGAATGACAAACTAGGACGGAAATTTGGATTCCCCTTCAATGTTGGTGATTTCCCTCTCGAAAGCATTGAACTTCCTTGGTGATGGTTCGATTTATGAAGGGCGTGCATGACGACATAAGACAAGCCTTCTCAAAGTTTTACCAGGGCATGGTGAGGTCATACCATGGCACCATGCCAGGCGTCGTGTTTTTTAAGCATTTATTTAAATTTTTCTATAGTTGAAAACCCAACAAACAAACATTTGTGGTTGACTATTGCCACACATTTCAACGAAATATCTATCCATTATTCCTTGTGAAAGGCATGGGAATTTACTAAATAGCACGAGCATGGTTTTCCAGGCCATTCTTGTGGACCCTTTCATGCATCGATTGTTTGAACTTGAATTATGCGCGTTAATGCCTAGGAATGCACATAATCCCCTAAATATGGCAAATGAACCCGGAAAAGTGCCAAATTTGAACACGGTGATTTGCAGGTTGTATGTTCATCATAGAAAAAAAAACACGTGGACAAAGGACAAAGGAAATTTGGACCCCCCCTTCAATCTTGGTGATTTCCCCCTCGAAACCATGAAACTTCCTTGGATGATGGTTCGTTTTATGAAAGGCGCGCATGACGAAATTTTTACTAGGGCACGGTGAGTTCATACCATGGCACCACACCAGGCATCATGTTTTTCCAAGCATGTATTTCATTTTTGTATAGTTATCAACCCAGTAAATATCTGCCCATTCCTTGGAAAAGGCATGAGAATGTACTAAATAGCACGAGCATGGTTTTCCAGACCGTTCTTGTGCACCTTTTCATGCACCGATTGTTCGAATATGAATTATGTGCATAATTAATGCCTAAAAATGCACACAATCCCCTAAATATGGTAAATGAGTTCGGAAAAATGTCAAATTTGAACACGTTTCATTTGAGGCGGCATGTTGATCGTTAGAAAAAACTGAATGACAAACTAGGACGGAAATTTGGATTCCCCTTCAATCTTGGTGATTTCCCTCTCGAAAGCATTGAACTTCCTCGGTGATGGTTCGATTTATGAAGGGCGTGCATGACGACATAAATCAAACCTTCTCAGCTTTTAACCAGGGCACGGTGAGGCCATACCATGGCACCATGCCAGCCGTCATGTTTTTCAAGCACATATTTCATTGTTCTATAGTTGATAACCCAGTAAATGACGCGTTTGTGGTTGACTATTGCCACACATTCCATTGAAATGTCTACCCATTCCTTGTAAAAGGCTTGAGAAATTACTAAATACCACGAGTATGGTTTTTCCAGACCGTTCTTGTGCACCCTTTCATGCATCGATTGTTTGAATTTGAATCACGTGCATTAATGCCTACAAAATGCACATAATCCCCTAAATATTGTAAATGAACCCAGAAAAGTGTCAAATTTGAACACGGTGATTAGCAGGGTTTATATTCATCATAGAAAAAACTCATGGATGAAGGACAAAGAAAATATGGATTCCCATTCAATCTCGGTGATTTACTATCGCACACGATTCATCTCCATCGCCACTGTGAATCGTGTGTGTTCACTCACATATGCAAAAGGAAAGGAAAACCCTCGCCCATTTCGTCCCCACTCACTCGCCGCGGACTCCTCCGCAACTCTGCACCCTAAGCTCGATGGCTGTTGGCGGCGGGCGTAGGTCGCGCTCCAAACGGCACCGAATTTCGCCTCCATCGCTTTGCGCCGCCTATCTGCACCGACATTCTAGACTCTGGTCGACTGGGGTTTTCTACGGGATTGGGCCGGAGATTTTTCTCATGGAGAAGGTAATCAACTTAATTAGCGAGATATTCACTCATCTCTTATTGCAGTTCGTCCGTCGCTATTAATCAACCGGCGGAAATCGCCGTGGAATCATTTTTGTTCTAGCTGATTCGTGGGTGTTCATTCATGTGTGCACAGTGCGAGCACAAATCGGGCAACTGTGGTCGGGGCCAGTCGGAAACGAAATTCTATCTCACCATTCCGGATGACTTCACGGAGCGCTCGGTATGTTCAATCTCAACCTACCACGGTCGGCATGGCCTAAATTTGTGAACATATAACGTCTATTGCTACATTATCTATATATTTGCATCAAATCTTTGTTACATTATCTATTTTTAATTCTATATTTTTGTACTTTGCTTGCATCTATATATGGATATGTTCTATCAGTTACTCCCATATTTGCATCTTGCTCGGTTATTTCAATATATCTAATTTACGATCTTAATTTTCATTTCAACCAGTACATCCCTTGCTTTGCAAGAACAGGAGTAGAAGGAAACCTTGGGCTTTACTTTGCTGATGACTACCAGGATGTCATATTGACAACGCAACATGGATTTACAATGACGGTTAGCGTAAAACTTGATAAAGATGGTCACTCCTATTTTAATGCGGACCTTTGGAGAAAAATGTCTTAAGTGTTATGAACTGAAAGCTGGCAATAAATTCTAGTGCGTGCACCACAGCCTGGTCTAATTAACATGGATGTTTACTTCCCCAACGTCATCAGCCGATCAAAGTCTGATCGAGGTTAGTGTCCTTTCAACTTTCTCCATGCTGTCATATTACTATTTAAGCAACCAATTGATCCCTATTTAAGCAACCAATTGTGATATCATATTCTGACTCCATTCCTAGGCAGTAACAAATTCTGTTTACCAATTTATGCGCACTATATATTCTTCTGCCATGTTCTGAATAAATAATACCTTTCCATCTTTTAAGCAGGATATGTTGGATGCATAGTGAATGATCTGTATGTTACTAAGCGTACCAAATTTCACTGGAAGGACTTGAAGCATGTCATAAACTTTGTTGATAATCTGACAGAGATAGCACAACGTATGAACGCTGGATTTTGGATGGGATTAATTAGACCTATGGTGCACACACTGAACAAGACCAATTGTGTGCACAAAGCGCTGGTAAAAAGTCTTATTTTAATGTTGATGCTCATAATCTATATATATCTTCAACAATATGTTACAATTGTTTTTTATTCTACATGTCAACCGAAATTGCCCCCTGTAGTAGTTCCTGGATCGATTTCCCGGCGTGGTCGAATTACACTTGTGCCTGCTAATAACGTCAAAGTGATTGCAAGGTACTGCATTTCCCGCAAAAATGGAACCATTCAAATTAACAAGTTCTCGCTTCTCGTGGCAATGCATCCATATTGGAAAATTGGAGACACTGTTCTACTCCTGCTCTACCAAGGCACAGGAGGGCTCTTCCTTTTCATTAACGAGATGCCGAATCGCCGTGATCAAGCTGCTTCCAGTGGATAGTTGTGGATAGTTGTTACTATATATGTTAAGTATGTAGATATGGGCCATATGGTTGTTGGCCCTTAGCCTCTTAAAATGTGATAGTTGTTACTATGTTAGTATGTAGATATGGACCATATGGTTGTCAAAACCGTGTTACGAAGATCCTCCTTTTGTCGAACAGTGTAACCACTATATATATGTTACTCAAATGCTATTACCCAAGTTCATAAATTTTCATGGAAAGTATTAGTATCGTACACAGTTCATTGAGTTTAAGCGTGTGCCCGATGTCTAGAAGGCATTTGCATATTAACTGTCCATATTGCAAATTCACACACATGTTCACATAAGGAAACGTATGTGTAATATACTAATCATCGCATACGAGTACTCGCAGACGCGTCGTGTGCGATACTCCTAGCCACCGCAAGCAACTAGTTTGCATTTTTCAAAGTTTTTTGTACACACAGAATCACACATGAAGTAACTGTATTGACCGTCTGTGTTGTAATTTCCCATCGCAAATAGTTCATCCGAGTCGGCTGTTTGCCACGTATCACACACATCTTGTTTACACGACTCGTTTGTGTTCTTTTGGCTCATCACAAATAGTTCATCCATGTGAACTATATGCTGCATATCACACACATCTTGTTAAGTTGAACCGTTTATGTTGTGTTCCCTAATCAAAAATAGTTCGCCCGAGTTAACCGTATGCCGTATATCGCACACACATTGATATGGCTCCCCGTTTCTGTTTGTGCTACCTCATCGCAAACAGTTCGAATGGATTAACCGTGTGTCCTACATCGCACAGACATTGTTATGGCTGCCCGTTTCTATTGTCCTGCCTCATCGTAGACAGTTTGAATGGATTAAATGTATGCCCTGCATCGCACACGCAACTAAAATCTTAACCGTGTTTGATGCATCCATCATCGCAAACATTTTGCACCTTTTTGACAGGTTTTTACACCACCGTTTGCGATTATTGCATCGCACACAGTTTCGGCAAAGGGTCTCTGATCGTAGTGTCGCGTTAGCAGTCTCCTGCAGTAGTGTAGGGAGTGAAAAACATGTAGTAAAATATGATGATCTAATGCTCATAACCACACCCACAATCATTTCCTCCTCAAGGCTCTCAAGCACTTTATTTCAATCATTGTTTTTCTGGAACTATGATTGTCACAAGAAGGGATTATGCCAACTAAATGACCATGCATAGGTTTTCGCTGTGGCTGAATGTTTGCGAACTATGGACCTTTGCTATATGTCTGTTTCAAGCTCTTTTGATCAGTCCTCTTTATTTACCACATATACACCATTTCAAGAGAAAGCCGAATAATATGTGTTTGTAGTGTTGCCACTATGTACGGTAACAAACTCATAGCCGAAATCCGAGCTATCGCTCTTGGTGGATCATTCATTAGCCAGTGGAGTCCCCAACATAACATCAAGAAAGTTGACGAAGCCACATTCACGTGTATACGTGCATATAGTAGCTATATCTCTCCTCAATCCTTGCAAGAAGCTACTACAAAGCCACATTCCCAAGTTTGTGCTATATCTCTCCTCAATCATTGCAAGAAGAATAAGTAGTATGCCAAATCCATTGTTTGTCGTCAATTTAAGTAGATGAAGGATAAGCATGACATAATTCTTATTCTTATTCCATCGAGGTGATTTAATTCCTCTTTTGGAGTTCGTTCATGATAGAAAATTATCGATTCTAAGCTTTTCATCTTTCTTTTCCGGAGTTCCAAGTTGTATCGTTGTCTCGTCACGGACCTTGATCACTTATTGTCAAAGGTATTCGAAGGAAATCATTGCAAGGTTTCATCTTGTTCTTTTCAACCTTCATTTCTATCAATATTTTATTTTCTGGAGTTTCCTCCAGGAGGTTATGCATGGTGGTACATCGAGCATTGCTTCATTCTCAAAGTGCTCTCAAGCTTCTTTCTCGAAGTTGATATTCGCAAGCTATACTCCTAAAGATCATGATGTTGAACACATGATTTTATTTGTTGTAGGAGTTCAACCAAATTCTTCATCTTGCATTGAGAAGTGCAATTCATTCTCCCATATCTTTGAGGTGTTGTTATATGATTCTTGATTCATAAGGAGTCACTAAGTGAAGTTGTCAAGAATGAGATATATTAAACCCATCATTTTTCTTCATTCAGGAGATCTTTTCAACCATCAATATCTTTGTTGGAGTTATCTTGGTATGGATTTCACCCAAAGCCTTCCCTAAGGAATGTTTCTATTGTGGTGCGTATCTATGATCCAAGTTTTCCTCCTTATCCTCTCGGTGAAAGAAGTTTTTCATCTCTTCATTAATCTCAAGTGATCAATTGTTTCCGTTAGTGGCAGGTAGAAACTCAATTTTTTTGTTTTCATAAGGCCATTGGAGGCATATATTTGGTTGTTGATTCATTCAATAACTTCGTTGAAGTCTTCCTTGCAAGTTTGCTCTTGAATTCATTTCGGGTAGAAGATGTTGTTTTATTCTCTATTCTTTTCATTCCAGCTATCCAGCTCCCATTCTTTTGCTCTGGAGGCATTGTGTTGTTGCTCTCTTCGAAGTACCATCTCATTGTTTGCTAGTCTTTTCAACCAGAGAGCTACCCAAATTCTTGTGTATCACTTGCTTCTCTTTTTAACCGGAGTGGTTTCGAAGTCTTGCTTGCCCCTCTTGCCATTCTTATCTCTTTGCAACCCCCAAGGTTCTTTGTTTCACCCGTTTGTCGAATAAGCAACTTAGCATTACCTCTTCCTCTTGTCATTCCTGGATCTCGGGGCGAGAAACCTTGTAAGTGGGGGAGAGTTGTGACAGCCCGAGTCCGACACTCCAGATGCCTTCCATGTTTTTCGTGATAGCCACATTAATTGTTTGTTTGTTGCATCCATCATCGCATCATTCGCATTGCATCGGCACTTTGTTGCCATCTTTTTTTTCAAAACATGCATCCGTTCGTAATTGCCACTTCTCCTCGTTGCCTTCATTGACCGTTCAGATACCAACCACACACTTGCACATGCACGCAGCATCGTTAGATAATTATTTTCTAAGTGAGAACAAAATATACTCGGAATGGGTTGAAAGTTGGTGTGCGGTCTTGTTATGTTGTAGGTAGACCGCCTGCCAAATTTCATCGCATTCGGAGGTGTTTGATACCCGAACTGTTAAACTATAGCAGCATTATAGCCGATTAAAATCGTCTGATGTTTTTATTCTAAATTTTTTGTACCGGGCCACTTGTTCTTCACTCTCATCTTAGCCTAAACCTATCTACACAGCCCACCTACACCAACCCCTCGACCGGAGCCATCCGATCAAGATCGAACGACTCAAAAAGGGCCTCAAACCCCCAAATCTAGCTACCCCTGCTATAAAAGGAAAGCCTTCCTTGCCATTTCTGTCAAACCTTAGCTCATCCTCGATTTCTACGCCCCTCCACAGCACCGCCGCCACTTGTCGCCTCAGCCTTCTACCTCCAACTTCTGCAGCTGTGTGAGACCATCGCAGGCCCGCCTCGGCCCGGCCGTGCCCGTACGCCGCCGCCCGCGAAGCCCATTGCAGCCTCCTGCATCAACCGCGCACGAGCGAGGAGCTCATCTCGATCCCAGTGCCCGCAGCTCCTCCTCGCCTCCCCGTCCGGTGACCCCAGGACCTCCACCTCCTTGTCCTCTCCTTTTCCTTCTCCGTTTATCTCCATCTCTCTCAAATCTCATGCTCTCTCTCCATCTCGTTCCCTCTATGCACAGGAAGGCCGCGCCGATCTGCTCCAACCCCGCCGCCGGCCAAGTCCCTCGGCCTCCGACGCCCGGATCTGGCCACCCTGGCGCCTATGCCCTCAGATCCCGCGAGCCCCTGCCACGTCGCGAAGTCGCTGTTGACCCTAGTGCCGCTTCTCCCCTGAAACTCCCACTTGCCCACGCGCGCCTCTGTCGCGTGGACGAGCAGTCGCTCGTGCGTGGGCCACGTGACGCCAAGGCCTAGCCTAGCTGGCCTGCCAGCAGCCCAGCACCGTGTCAGCCACGGATCCCATCGAGCGCTGAACCAAACGGAGTACCTGCACCACGTCGTCCTGCTCGGCCTCGTCCACCTGCACCGCGTCACCTGGGCACCGCTTTGTACCACGAACCAAACGAGATCGCTCCGTCCGCTTCACCGACCGGCCGACCCAAAGTGAGCACCACCACGCTATTCTGCGCTCATGCGCGATATACTATCCAGATCTCACCCAGATTCGGCCCGTTCATGTTTTTTCTGTTGTTTGCGAATTTACCAAATATTAAGTGTGTTGCATAATTACAGAAAATGCCATGATTTTAAAATGCTAATAAGTAAATAACCATGCATCAAATTAAAATGGTTTAGATATGTAAAATGATTATAATTTCATGTAGTTTCGCAATAACCAACTTTCATCCATGTTAAAAATGTTTAAAATTGCTATTTGCATTAATGACATGCTGAAATGGTTTATTTTATAACTATTAAACCGTAGCTCTGAATTAAATAAACTATGTATGTAACTTGACTAGAAAAACATGTGGAATAACATGGTGCATTTATTTCCCTTGTTTAACAACTATAAAAATATTATTTAGGATAGAACAGTACCGGTTTCAAAATTACATATGGGGAATTTCTAGAATTGTTATGTGTTGTTTCCGGCCTCATTTAAACTTTCCTAGATAGGTAGTTTGCTCAACTTTATCTGTTTCCATGTTAACCAACATTTAATATTGATGAGTACATAAACGGGATGGAACTAAATATTTGAACATGGAGTTTTGTCAATATGCAACTCATTGCATATTGGTCTTCACTTAATGTGTAGTATTTGATTGTTGCATTTTGTCATGCCATGGCTCATAAAAACCAAACATGCATCATAGTTGGTTGTGCATCATGACATGGTTATGTTATGTTTGTTTATCGTGTTTTTTTTTGCTTCTTTCTGGTTGTTCTTCTTCTTGATAGTTCCCTGAAAGGATCGATATGGTTGACTAGAGGGGGGAGTGAATAGGCAACTACCAATTTTTAGCTTTTCATAACAAATTAGGGTTAGCAACAAATCGGTTGTCTAGATGTGCAACTAGGTGAGCAACCTATATGATGCTAGCAATAACAACACCACAAGCAAGCAAGAGATACAACACAAGTAAAGCTTGCACAAAGTAAAGGTAAGAGATAATCACAAGTGGAGTCGGGGGAGACGAGGATGTGTTACCGAAGTTCCTTCCCTTTGAGAGGAAGTATGTCTCTGTTGGAGCGGTGTGGAGGCACAATGCTCCTCAAGAAGCCACTAGGGCCACCGTATTCTCCTCACGCTCTCACCCAATGCGAGATGCCATGATTCTACTAGTGGTGCCCTTGAAGGCGGCGACCAAACCTTTACAAACAAGGTTGGGGCTCTCTTCACAACCAAATTGGAGGCTCCCAACAACACCACGAAGCTTCACCACAATGGAATGTGGCTCCAAGGTGACATCAACCGTCTAGGGTGCTCAAACACCCAAGAGTAACAAGATCCGCAAGTGATTAGTGGGGGGGATCAAATTTCTCTTGGTGGAAGTGTAGATCAGAGCCTTCTCAACCAATCCCTAAAAAATCAACAAGTTTGTTGACTAGGGAGAGAGACTGGGCGAAAATGAGCTTTGGAGCAACAATGGAGCTTGGGGAGGAAGAGGTAAGTCTTCGTAGGGAAGAAGACCCCCTTTATATAGGTGAGGAAAATCCAACCACTTTTTGCCCTCAGCCCCCATCTAAGCGGTACTACCACTCCTAGGAGCGGTACTACCCAAGCCATGTCAGTTAGCAGAGAAAGAGGAGGGCGGTAGTGCCGCTGGAGCGGTACTACCGTGTTGGGAAACGTAGCATGCAATTTCAAAAAAATTCCTACGCTCACGCAAGATCTATCTAGGACATGCATAGCAACGAGAGGGGGAGAGTGTGTCTGCCTACCCTCGTAGACCAAAAGCGAAAGCGTTTGACAACGCGGTTGATGTAGTTGAACTTCTTCTAGCTCCGACCGATCAAGCACCAAACGTACGGCACCTCCAAGTTCTCCACACGTTCAGCGCGATGACGTCCCTCGCCTTCTTGATCCAGCAAAAGGTGTCGAGGAAGTAGATGAGTTTCGTCAACACAACGGCGTGGTGACGGTGATGGTGAAGTGATCCGCGCAGGGCTTTGCCTAAGCACCGCGAGAATATGACCGGGGGTAAACTGTGGAGGGGGGCGCCGCACACGGCTAACAATTGATGTTATGTTGTGCTAGGCGCCCCCTCCTCATATATATAGGTGGGAGGGAGAGGGGAAAGGCCAAGGGGCGCCCCAAGTGGGGCCGAATCCCACTTGGGCTCCTGCCCTGGTTCGCCCCCTTCCTTGTATAGGCGCCAGGGGAAGGAAGGGGGAGGTGGTGCCCCCCTTTCCTTTCTCCCTTGAAGAGGGGAAGGAAGGAGGGACTTTCCCTCCCCCTTTACTTTCCCTAGGGCTAGCCGGCCTGGTGGAGGGGTGCACTAGCCCCTTGTGGGCTGGTCTGTCCCTCCCTTGGCCCATTAAGCCCATATCTTTGCCGGGGGTGCCCGGAACCCCCTTCCGGTGACCCTATATGTACCCGGTACCCTTCGGAACACTTCTGGTGACCCTATATGTACCCGGTACCCTTCGAAACACTTCTGATGTCTGAATACCATCGTCCTATTGATACGTCTCCAACGTATCTATAATTTTTATTGTTCCATGCTATTATATTATCCATCTAGGACGTTTTATATGCATTTATATGCTATTTTATATGATTTTTGGGACTAACCTATTAACCTAGAGCCCAGTGCCAGTTTTTGTTTTTTCCTTGTTTTTGAGTTTTACAGAAAAGGAATACCAAACGGAGTCCAATTGATGTGCCAATTTTTGATGTTTTTTTATGAACCAAAAGAAGCCCCCGGAGTAAAATAGTTGGGCCAGAAGAGTCCCGAGCCATCCACGAGGGTGGAGGGCGCGCCCTACCTCCCTGGGCGCGCCCCCCTGCCTCGTGGACGACTCGGAGACCCCCCTGACATGAGACCGACGCCAAAAATTCCTATAAATGCAGAAACTCCCGAAAAGAAACCTAGATTGGGAGTTCCGCCACCGCAAGCCTCTATACCAAAAACCAATCGGGACCCTGTTCCGGCACCCTGCTGGAGGGGGGATCCATCACCGGTGGCCATCTTCATCATCCCGATGCTCTCCATGACGAGGAGGGAGTAGTTCACCCTCGGGGCTGAGGGTATGTGTCGGATCACGGGTTTCGGCAAAACACATAAGGTTCGAACTCTGGGGTGCGCGCGAAGTTCTTTCCCCCCTACCGATCCACGCCCTAGCTTGCTAAGATCTCGAAGACGAACTCAACCAACTCTCAACACAAGAGACACAAGATTTATACTGGTTTGGGCCACCATTGTGGTGTAATACCCTACTCCAGTGTGGTGGTGGTGGATTGCCTCTTGGGCTGATGATGAGCAGTACAAGGGGAAGAACAGCCTCCTGAGGTTGAGGTGTTCTTGTGCTTGGCGAACTTGTGTGTGTGTGTGGATTCGCTCAGCTCGGGCTTGCTTGTGAGCTCCAAACTCTCTGTCTCCTACGGTGGTGGCTGGTTCTACTTATATAGGCCCTGGTCCTCTTCCCAAACATTGAGCAGGAAGGGAGCCAACAACGGCCAATTTGAAAGGGGACAACTAGTACAGCTTATCCTGACAAAAGCGGTCTTCGCCTGCAAAAGGCTCTGGTGGTGACGCCGCCTTGGGCTCCATGGTGACATCCGTCTTGCTGTCCTGCTGGTTGCACCAATATGGAAACCTTTGCTTGACGCCTCGGTACTCTGCGCCTGCGCTTGCTTCCTTAGCACCAAAGGGGAAACAAGGACACTGCGCGCGCTGGCGCCCGCTTGGTCTCGATCGTCATGGCTCACGCCACGAGAACCTCGCGAGGTTTTCCTTGCCTTGCTCTCTCCGCCCCTCGCGAGCCAACCCGGTGAGGCCGCTCCTGAGGAGGTCTTGCGTCGTCCGCCTCGCGAGGCTTGGCCCCTCGCGAGGGTCTTGGATGCCTTGTTGATGAAGATGGGCCATACAGGTCTGCTAGCACAGCCACACCATGGGCCGCAGGCAGGCAAGTCTGGGGACCCCCGTTCCCAGAACGCCGACAGTAGCCCCCGGGCCCAAGGCACGCTCGGGCTTGGTTTCGAGGCGAAGCCAAAGGTCAAGTGCGGAGCGCCGCAGGCCCCAAAAGCATGCGGCCTCGGTCGACGCGTGGCGGTTGATTGGACGTGGGCGTCTCCGCTTCCCCACGCTGCCTCGGCAACCGCCCGAATTGACAAGTCCCTACGAGGAATCAAGAAGCACCCCGCAGGGGTGTGTAAAGGGCCTGTAATGTCTTTTGTTGATATTATCCTTATTATGAAAATTTGCGAATGCCTGCTCTGTTTAGGCCCGGTCTCCCCTTTCCAACCTCGCGACGGCTTGTTGCTCTATGCTGACAGGTCCCGGTCCCCAGGCAAGCTGCAGCTGTCGCTGGTATGCCAGGTCGCGTGCCGTGGTCAAGGCCAGGAGGTGAGCGGCCCGAGGTCCAGTAAGAGCCCCTGAGGCGTGATGCTCAGTGAAAGTGCTAGTTATCGACTAGAGGGGGGGTGAATAGGCGATTTTTATGAAAGTCTTCAAAACATGGGAGTTTCAAAGACAAACAATAGAAATGAACCTATTGATATGCAGCGGAAGGTAGACTACACTAAGCAAGCAATAGTCAAGTATTCAATGAGGTGAAAGCACGAAGACTAATAGCAGCTAGGTAGTAAAGATCAGGATGGAAGATAGTATGAAGCCAAACAACGATAGTAGTCACACAGTGAAGTCAAACAGGTAGTGCAAGCAGGCAATGACTTCACGAAGACAAACTGTAAGTAAAGAGAGGGAGAGGATAGAACCGGTCACTTGGTGAGGACAAAGGATTTGTTGGACCAGTTCCAGTTGCTGTGACAACTGTACGTCTGGTTAGGGAGGCTGAGATTCAACTCAGAAGACCGCGTCTTCACCTTATTCCCCTTGAGCTAAGGACACCCAGTCCTCGCCCAATCACTCTGGTAAGTCTTCAAGGTAGACTTCCAAACCTTCACAGACTTCGTTCACCGGCGATCCACAATGACTCTTGGATGCTCAGAACGCGACGCCTAACCGGCTGGAGGATTCACAGTCCTCAAGTGTAACAAGTCTTCAGGTCACGCGGACAGAAAGACTTCAGTGATGCCTAACACTCTTTGGCTCTGGGTGTTTGGGCTTTGTCCTCGCAAGGATTTCTCTCTCTCAAAGGCTTCAGAGGTGGGTTGCTCTCAAACAACAAAAGCCGTGCACGAACTCTGAGCAGCCACCAATTTATGGTGTAGGGGGTGGGCTATTTATAGCCACTAGGCAACCCGACCTGATTTGTCCGAAATGACCCGGGGTCACTAAGGAACTGACACGTGTTCCAACGGTCAGATTTCAAACACACGCGACAGCTTGACTTGGGCTGCAAGTAAAGCTGACTCATCCAGCTCTGGATAAGATTTGCTCTCATTGTGTTCGCTCGAAGACATAGGATTTTGGTTGAGCATCACTTCAGTCACTCTGACTTTGTTCACTGGGACCCCACTTAATAGTACGGTGGTTCCTATGAATCAATAAAGAAGAAAAGGAAACAATGAAACAACTAAGTCTTCGCGCTCCATAGTCTTCACACGATGTCTTCTCATGTCATAGTCTTCACACGATGTCTTCTCATGTCATAGTCTTCAATGTGAATATCTTCACATACCACCATTGTCTTCAATGTCTTCATACATTTTTAGTGGTCATCTCCGGTAGGTAAACCGAATCAATGAGGGACTACTACCTGTGTTATCCTGCAATTCTCACAAACATATTAGTCCCTCAACCAGGTTTGTCGTCAATACTCCAAAACCAACTAGGGGTGGCACTAGATGCACTTACAATATCCCCCTTTTTGGTGATTGATGACAAACTAGTTGAAGTTTTCAACGGGGATAAAAGTATGTGAAATTGTAAAGGTTAAAGGTATTGTCTTCATAAGTAGCAACAGGCTCCCCATGAAGATGTGCATATAAGTAATTTGCTTTTGGAATGAAAATGCACATGGCAGGTTGTACTTGTGGAGATCCTCTTCAACTTATGAAGACAATTCATCATGCATGATTTGATATAACAAAGATAATGACATGCATAATGAAAAATGGACGTCTGCAATATGACTTCGTGCGGAATTTATCATCGCACATGCGGAATTTATCATCGCATCAAAGAATAGCAAACAAGTAGCAGACGACCATCAAGTTTAAGTGTTACAACTCAAAGAACCAAATGTATCAAAAGCGAGAGTTGTAAACACTAGGAAAAATATAAAGCAACCGCCCATATGGACCCGCTTGAAGACTATCAACTCATATGCTTCTCCCCCTTTTGTCAGTAAGGACCAAAAAGGTTTGAAGACATAGAGTCTCTACTCGTTCCCAGAAGGAGTAGGTGAAGCTGCAGGGTCGGCGTCGGGGTTTGGCGGTGCAGAAGAATTTGGTGCAGGGTCAATACGCGCTGAGGTTGGAGGTGGTGAAGTAGCATCATCTTGGTCATCTATGACTCTGGCATTCACCGTTGCAGCTGAGGAGGAATAGTCAGAGTCTTCAAGAGAGGGAGTTCGACGCAAGACATCATTCCTTGGAGGAGTGGAGTCAAACTTGAATCTTTCGGTGAAGCCATCGTCTTGAAGATCTGCTTCAGCACTCAGCAATGTCAAACTCTTCCATGACCTCCGACAGGTTTCATGAGTGACAAAGGCATTCTTGGTGGCAAGATTGCGAATGCGATTGACGTCCACCAAGAGGCTTTGCATCTGCCGCTTCAGCCAGTAGTGATGCTTATCCTGTTTCTGATGCAGGGCAACGAGAAGCTCTCGGTCATTGAGAACACGAGATCGCTTCCGAGGCCTTTGAGCAATAGTGCTTTCAGTGGCTTCAGTTTGAGCACGGTGAGGTAAGCGTGTATTGCCAGCCAAAGGATAAACACGAGTGACGGCCTGGACTCCTTCAATGGGCTGTGTGAGCTTTGGTGATCAGCATTGTGAAGACAAACAGGCTCCTTGGCAGGCTCTGGGTATATAGCTTCAACTGACATATCAACCTCTGGTAAAAATATCAGATGGTTGCGTGCAGAAGGCTGATAGTTGACGGCAGAGTGAAGCTTGATAAGGCGCATAACCCAGGGAGCGTAGAACTTCAGACCAAAGAGATCAGAGCCTGATGCAGCCAATTGCCTGATAAAGAAGTCTTGAGCATTGAAGCTGATGCCATTGAAGATATAAAAGACCAATGTCTTCATTGCTCCTTCAAGCTTTGCTGCAGAAGAATGTCCTTTGACAGGCCAGAGAGTTCGCCTGATGATACGATAAATAGTGCGGGGTAGATACTCTAGGTCTTCAACAAAGAATTCTCTTGGGTATTCAGCGTCGCGTGGCAGAGGCTTCATCATGCTTAGCATTTGGCTCATGTTGGGCTCGGGCTTCTGAAAAATGCTCTCCAATGCATTGCGGTGAAGTTGACAACCAGGCTCGAAGAGTTCACCTGGAGTGGGCAGGCCAGTTAGCTCAATGATATCAAGAGCTTTGGCTTCATGATGGACATTGCCTATCATCCACTCAAGGACCCAAGTCTTCGGATCCCTGTTGTAGCCGCGAATGTGGAGGGTAGCATAAAATTGTAGCAGAAGCTCTTCATTCCAATGCTCCTTGTCAGTCACTTGGCAGCGAGGATCTTCATGCGCTCTCGAGAACCTTTGGCTTCATCACATTTCTTGTGAAACGCCTCCTTGAGCTCATGCATCATGGTCTTGAAGTTTTGGACGTCTGTCACACTGAGCTTGGCCACATGCTTCTTGAATTGAGCCTTTTCATAGTCAATCTTGTGCTTCAGTTCAACAATTTTCTGAGCAAGAGCCAGCTCAGGAGGAATGGCGCCATGGAAGGAGGCGCTGAGGCCAATGGGGAGATGCAAATCATCAAAGCTGAGATTGGGGGTGTCAAACCACTCATCAATGAAATTGTTCGACACTTCCACGTCAAAGAGAGGCAAATCATTGAAGATTTCCGCCTCTTGCTTGCTCTTTATCAGCAGCTCGAGAGCATCATCAGCAAGATCGTCGTCACTCGACAGATCAATGGCGTCGTTCTCATTTCTCAGAACAGCAGCAGGGGTCAGTGCTTGACCAGTGGTGTGCATGGGCTCCTTTTTCTTCTTCTCAGACTTGGAGATGCGTGAGAGATCTTCTGACTGCACACTTGGTGCAGGAGGAGCAGTGGCCAAAGGCTTCGTTCGCGAAGCTCTTGGTGCAGTGGAAGGCTTCGAAGCCTTGGGTTTCTTCAGTTTCTTAGGCTTCGGTGCTGCAGGCGCTTTGTCAGAATCAGCGTCATCGGCAGAGTGATCCATGACACCCCCTTGAACCATAATGTGAGTGATGAGACCTTCTAGGTTGTAGAAGGGCCCAACAAGATTGGGTTCAGCTTCGCGTGTGCCATCGGCACGAGGAGCAGAGGGACCGGGGTTGAAGTCTAAGCCTCGCGATTTTTTGTTCTCTTTGGCCGAGTTCTTGGCAAACTGGAAGTTGCGCTTGAACAGATTGTCATCACGACACCAGAGCAACAAAGATGGGTCGGCATCAGCAGGCTGTGGTCCACGGACCATGCAAGGGTAGAAACCCTGAGCAATAGCTTCAGTTCTGGACCTGGGTGGAAGATTTTTGTACAAGATGTCTCCCCAAGGTCACTCGATGGCATTATTTTCAGCATATTCCCGGGTCACGAACCTGTACTTGAACCATTGTTCTGCCCAATATCTTCGAATCCATTGGATTCGTGTTTTGCGCTGATTGTAGTCCTCCTCTGGATCTGTCTTGTATAGCTCATAGAGGTCAGGTGGCAAATCTCTTGATGTTCCCCCACAGCGCTGTCTGCCTCCCTTCCTTGCTGACTTATCTATTGCCATGAAGTTCAGACTGAATGGCTTCAACATTGTCAAAGGCTTCCGTCTGCTGGTCAGACAGGAACTGGCTTCGGGAGAGTTGATATGATGCTGTAAGAATTCTGCAAATGAATGCAGACTATGAGAACCAAGGGATTCTCCCACGGACATGTACCTGTGACAGCATTAGAGATGCGAGGGAAGGGGAAGAGGTCATATGCATTCTCAGAAGATTTTGAAGATAAATCAGTTTAGGAGACATTGACCTCATAGCGCGAAGACATTCACTTATATGTTGAGAGTTGGTTCCAGATTTGTACGAATCCAAGAATAGGTACAAGTGAGGAATCTAACTACGTGTGAAGCATAAGTGAATATACTAGGCATCATATGATATGCAAAATAGGATATATCCAAATTTGTGGAGGCAGAAACCACTTTTGGTAGGAAGATTGAATCTATCGGATCAAAAGGACAGTAAAAAGAGGGTTTTAATTTACCACACGATGAACTGCTAGACGGAGTAGAAGATGAGGCCGAGCAGTTCGATCTTCCGTGCCCTAACTTGGCGACGGAGGAAACCTACGGCGGCGGCGAAGAAGACGATGTCCGCGGCCGGCGTGAATACGGAGTCGGTGAGGTCACGGCAGCTAAGCGCTTCGTCGTCGGCGTCATCGAGAGCTAGCGGTGGCGCTAGGGTTTGTCTGGGGTGGAGATGTGGAAGAAGTATTTTGACCGCAATGTGATGTGTATTTATAAGGAGGGGGGCGGCACAACGCAATTACGCAGGTGCCCCTGGCGGTTCACATCTCAGGGACACGTGGCGAACATGCAACACATTGGAAGTTGTTCCATGTTCCCACGCATGCGTGGACGGTCGGGTGGTCGTTCCGGCTTCTCCGGGTTTTAGGCAATAAGGATAGCATTTAAAACAGATTTAATGTTTGTCTCGGTATCTTCTGCTGACAAGGACACAGAGAAGACATTCGACTGTTTTCAACAAAATGCATATGATTTGGATAGATAGAGTTTGAGGTAAAAGCATAGAGAGGTTAGGGTCCGATCACATTCACTTAGTTCAAAAGATTCAAACGAGAAGACATAGCTATAAGTGAATGTTGTAGAGGACAGAACACTAATATATGTATATATCAGGATAAAACCAAATCAACATTGTGAAGATAAACATGAAGTCATGACAATATTGAAGACAAACCAAATGCGAAAACTTTGCAAATGTAACGCCAAGTGAAACACGTCAAACAAGATTTTGGTGGTGGCGTTACCCACCGTATAGGAAGTATTAGACCCAGACACGGCGCACAATTATCGTGGCGCTCTGAAGTCAAATTCCGCATTAATTTATTCACACTCAGAGTGTAAGTCTTCATTGATTGAAGACATACAATACTTTGTGTGTTGCACATCTAAGTCATCAACATGCATAAGTGTTAGGATGTGTGCCTGATCACAGGACATTTGAGGATTCCAAGATATTTAGCTCACACCGCAACTTGCAAAACCTTTTCTCATCCAAGGGCTTTGTGAAGATATCTGCCAATTGCTCTTCAGTGTTGACGTGTATGATATCAATATCTTCCTTCATGACATGATCTTTGAGAAAGTGATGACGAATTTCAATGTGCTTTGTCATCGAGTGCTGAACTGGGTTGTTGGCAATCTTGATGGCGCTTTCGTTGTCGCAGTAGAGTGGACTTGTTTCAGATGGATGCCATAGTCCTTGAGTTTTTGCTTCATCCATAGAAGCTGAGCGCATCAAGATCCAGCAGGAATGTATTTAGATTCAACAATGGAGAGTGATACACAGTTCTGCTTCTTTGAAGACCAACAGACAAGTGATCGTCCCAGAAAGTGACATGTGCCTGATGTAGACTTGCGATACACCTTGTCACCAGCATAATCAGCATCCGAGAATCCAACTAGATCAAACTCTGAGCCCTTTGGATACCATAATCCTAATGTTGGGGTGTAAGCCAAATATCGAAGAATTCGCTTCACAACTAAGTGATGCGATTCCTTTGGTGCCGCTTGGAATCGAGCACACATGCAAACACTAAGCATAATATCTGGCCTAAATGCACATAAATAAAGTAAAGAACCAATCATGGAGCGGTATACCTTTTTATCGAACTCTTTACCATTGGCGTCGGGACCCAGATGACTCTTGGTTGGCATTGGCGTCGTGTAACCTTTGCAGTCTTGCATTCCAAACTTCTTCAGGCAGTCTTTGAGGTATTTCTCTTGAGATACGAAGATGCCATTGCTTTGCTGACGAATTTGAAGACCAAGGAAGAACTTAAGCTCACCCATCATGGACATCTGATATTGCTCTTGCATCATGTGTCCAAACTCATCACTGTATTTCTGGTTGGTGCAGCCGAAGATAATGTCATCCACGTATATTTGGCACACAAACAGTTCACCATCATATGTCTTCGTGAAGAGTGTGGGATCCAGGGAACCAGGTTTGAAGCCTTTGCTCTTCAGGAAGTCTTTGAGTGTGTCATACCAAGCGTGAGGGGCTTGTTTGAGGCCATACAGTGCCTTGTTTAGCTTGTACACCATATCAGGATGTTTTGGATCTTTAAAGCCAGGAGGTTGTGCAACATACACTTCTTCTTCAATCTTGCCGTTGAGAAATGCACTCTTCACATCCATTTGATATAGGAGGATGTTGTGATGATTTGCATAGGCTAGCAATATGCGAATAGCTTCAAGCCTAGCCACAGGAGCAAATGTTTCATCGAAGTCAATCCCTTCAACTTGAGTGTATCCTTGAGCAACGAGATGAGCCTTGTTTCTGACAACTTGACCATGCTCATCTTGCTTGTTGCGATATATCCATTTTGTGCCTATTATGTTGTGCTTGCGAGGGTCAGGACGCTTGACAAGTTCCCAGACATTGTTCAGCTTGAACTGTTGAAGCTCTTCTTGCATAGCTTGAATCCATGCAGGTTCCATGAAGGCTTCAGCAACTTTGTTGGGTTCACATATTGAGACAAATGCAAAGTGCCCACAGAAATTTGCTAGCTGTGTTGCTCTTGAACGAGTGAGTGGACCAGGCGCATTGATGCTATCAATTATCTTCTCAATCTGTACTTCATTTGCAACACGAGGATGAACTGGACGAAGATTTTTCTCTTGCTGATCATTGTCATCGTTAGGAGGATTCTCTTCGGGCTGAGCATTGTCTTCAGGTTGATTAGGTGCAGAAATGATAAGTTCCTCTTCAAGCTGTGCTTTAGACGGTATGATTTCTCCAGTTCCGATTAGCTTGATGGATTCACTAGGTGGAACTTCACCTAGCACATTTGGCAGGTGCTCTCTTTGCGAGCCGTTAGTCTCATCGAACCGCACATCCACAGTTTCAACCACTTTATAGTGAAAGAGGTTGAAGACTCTGTAGGAGTGCGAATCCTTTCCGTAACCAAGCATAAAACCTTCATGTGCTTTTGGTGCAAATTTTGAAGTGTGATGTGGATCCTTGATCCAGCACCTAGCACCAAATACTCTGAAGTAACTGACATTTGGCTTCATACCAGTGAGGAGTTCATAGGATGTCTTCTTCAGAAGCTTGTGAAGATAAACACGGTTGATGATATGGCATGCAGTATCAATAGCTTCAGGCCAAAACTTTCTTGGAGTCTTGTATTCATCAAGCATCGTCCGTGCCATCTCAATGAGTGTTCTGTTCTTGCGCTCCACGATGCCATTCTGCTGAGGTGTGTACGGAGCTGAGAACTCATGAGTGATGCCCAATGTATCCAGGTAAAGGTCGAGGCCGGTGTTCTTGAACTCTGTGCCGTTGTCACTTCTGATATGCTTGATTTTGACGCCATAGTTGTTCATGGCACGGTTGGCGAAGCGTCTGAAGACATCCTGCACTTCAGTCTTGTAGAGAATTATATGCACCCACGTATATCTTGAATAATCATCAACAATGACGAAGCCATAGAGACAAGCAGTAGTAGTGAGTAGGGCCAAATAAGTCCATGTGTAGCAGCTCGAAGGGTTGAGATGTCGTCATAATTGTCTTCGAGGGATGCTTGACCCTTGTCATCTTTCCAGCTTCGCAGGCACCGCACAGATGATCTTTCTTGAACTTGACGCCCTCGATGCCTATGACGTGCTTCTTCTTTGCGAGAGTGTGCAGGTTCCTCATGCCAGCATGCCCTAGCCTTCGATGCCAGAGCCAGCACTCTGAAGCTTTTGCTAGAAGACATACGACAAGCTGTGGTCCTGCTGAGAAATCTACCATGTACAGATCATCTTTCCGGTACCCTTCAAAGACTAGAGACTTGTCAGATTCCATTAGTACAAGGCAATGATATTTTCCAAATATCACAATCATGTTCAAGTCACAAAGCATTGAGACAGACATTAAGTTGAAACCAAGGGATTCAACAAGCATCACTTTATCCATGTGCTGATCCTTTGAGATTGCAACTCTACCTAGACCCAATACCTAGCTTTTACCAGTATCAGCAAATGTGATGTGACTCTTGTCAGATGGACGTAAAGTTGAGTCCATGAGAAGACTTCGATCACCAGTCATATGATTAATGCATCCACTGTCCATAATCCATTCTGAAGCATGAGGTGTCATACCCTACAGTACAGTTAGGGGGATAGGCTTCACCAAGAGTATTGTGAAGCATAAACATTTGACGCACAAGAGGATTATCAAAGCTCAGATCAAGATTAGGACTGATAGGATGATTGGCAAGCGATTCAGGAACAAAATACATAGTGGGACCATTTGGGCATTTGATCTTGCGCCCTACAAGTTGTTTTAGGTCCCCAGCATTAGCATCAGACACCTTTGATTTTCGGCTGGAGACCTTTCCCTGCAAAAGAAAGTTAATTCTTCTTAACCACCCACATCTTCAGGGGTGGCTTAAAGCAATGAGTCTAAGTGCAGCATCTGAGAACTTCGGCTTTGAAGCCCTAGCAAATAGCCTCGCAGGAGGTGAATAGTACTCATATGAATAAGCAGAAAAGTTCTTAGTTTTATGAACATAGCGGTCTGAGGAAACACGCTCATATTCATAAGTCCGAGTATGATTTCCCTGCAAAACATTGGTGTTAGGGTGACTCAGGTGAGTCCTCTGTCTGTATGAAGCCTTTGGACCATATGAAGCCTTTGGTCTGGGATTTGTCTTCTTCCCAGGCGGTGTCATGATGACATTCATAGGATTCTCAAGACAACTTTTGGGAACCCAGATCTTCTTCATAGGTGGCCCATTCTTGCAGTTAGTACCAATATACCTGGCAAACACTTCACCATTCTGATTCTTGAACACTTTATAGTTTGCATCAAAGGATTCATCAATGATAATAGGGTTAGCACAAGTGAAGCGAGATAAGGTGGATGGATCCACTGAAGTTCCCTTTGCAGCAACCCATGTGGTTTTGGGGTACTGCTCAGGCTTCCAGTAGGAGCCATCAACATTGATTTTCCTCTCGAACCCAACACCCTCTTTCCTAGGGTTTCGGTTCAGAATCTGCTTTTTGAGGACATCGCACAGTGTCTGATACCCTTTGAGACTTTTGTACATCCCTGTTTCAAGCAATGTCTTCAACCTAGCATTTTCGTCAGCAATAGTAGTGGTATCCTCAGTAGAGGGGTTAGTTACCACATCAACAGTTGAAGATATTGCAACAGTAGCAGCAGTAGAACATTCAGTAACAGAAGAAGCATTATCATGCTCAAGGCATTTTAGACATGGTGGTTCAAATCCTTCCTGAGCGGGACTGATCTGTTGAGCGCGAAGTGACTCATTCTCTTTTTGAATATCTTCATGAGCCGCTCTCAATTTCTCAAGCTCTTGCTTCCTTTGAAGATAATCATAGGAAAGCTTTTCATGAGTGGTTGAGAGCGTTTCATGTCGACTTTCAAGTTCCTGGTACTTAACATGAAGATTTTTTATGTCTTCAATTAAGGACTGATAATGGGTCATTTCCGCGTCCAACAGGTCATCGCTTTTGTCTAACAGTTTTTGAGTATGTTCCATAGCTTTCTGTTGTTCAGTTGCAATTTTAGCAAGTGTTTTGTAGCTGGGTTTGGATTCACAATCAGAGTCATCTTCACTTGATGTTTGAAAGTAAGCATCGCGTGATTTTACCTTGGCACCTCGTGCCATGAAGCAGTAGGTGGGAGCAGAGTCATCCTTGTCATTAGCATCGGCGTTGGTGACGGGGTCATTGTCTTCAGTGTTGAAGATAGACTTGGCAACGTAGGCTGTAGCTAGAGCCAGACTTGCAACGCCAGGGTCGGACTCCTCCTCAGGTTCCACCTCCGCCTCCTCAGAAGCAGACTCCTCTGAATCCATCTCCTTGCCAACAAAAGCACGAGCCTTGCCAGATGAGCTCTTCTTATGAGATGAAGACTTGGACGAGGACTTGGAAGAAGACTTTGAGGATTTCTTCTTCTTCTTGTCATCAGAATCATATTCCTTGCTCTTCTTCTTCTTGTTGTTCTCATTGTCCCACTGTGGACACTCAGAGATGTAGTGTCCAGGCTTCTTGCACTTGTGACATGTTCTCTTCTTGTAATCATGAGTGGAAGCTTCATCATTTCTTGAGCTGGACCGTGAAGACTTTCTGAAGCCCTTCTTCTTAGTGAAATTCTGGAACTTCTTCACAAGCATAGCAAGCTCCTTTCCAATCTCTTCAGGATCACCAGAACTGCAGTCAGATTCTTCTTCAGATGAGGAAACAGCTTTTGCCTTCAAAGCGCGAGTTCGGCCATAGTTGGGACCATAGATATCTCTTTTCTCAGATAGCTGGAACTCATGTGTGTTGAGCCTCTCTAGTATGTCAGACGAATCGAGTGTCTTGAAGTCAGGGCATTCTTGTATCATCAGGGCAAGGGTGTCGAACGAGCTGTCAAGTGGTCTCAGCAGTGTCTTGATGATTTCATGCTTGGTGATCTCAATGGCGCCGAGAGCACGAAGCTCATTTGTGATGTCAGTAAGGCGATCAAACATGAGCTGGACATTCTCATTGTCGTTTCTCTTGAAGCGGTTGAAGAGGTTGCGAAGAACACTGATCCTTTGATCTCACTGGGTTGAGACACCTTTGTTGACCTTGGAGAGCCAGTCCCAGACTAGCTTTGACGTTTCCAGAGCACTCACACGGCCATACTGTCCTTTGGTCAGATGACCACAGATGATGTTCTTGGCGGTAGAATCCAGTTGAATGAACTTCTTGACATCAGTAGGGGCGACACCTTCACCAGTCTTGGGAACACCATTCTTGACGACATACCAGAGGTCGACATCAATGGCTTTAAGATGCATGCGCATCTTATTCTTCCAGTAGGGATATTCAGTTCCATCAAAGACGGGGCAAGCAGCGGAGACTTTGATTATCCCTGCAGTCGACATAGCTAAAACTCCAGGTGGTTAAACCGAATCACACAGAACAAGGGAGTACCTTGCTCTGATACCAATTGAAAGTGCTAGTTATCAACTAGAGGGGGGGGGGGTGAATAGGCGATTTTTATGAATGTCTTCAAAACATGGGAGTTTCAAAGACAAACAATAGAAATGAACCTATTGATATGCAGCGGAAGGTAGACTACACTAAGCAAGCCATAGTCAAGTATTCAATGAGGTGAAAGCACGAAGACTAATAGCAGCTAGGTAGTAAAGATCAGGATGGAAGATAGTATGAAGCCAAACAACGATAGTAGTCACACAGTGAAGTCAAACAGGTAGTGCAAGCAGGCAATGACTTCACGAAGACAAACTGTAAGTAAAGAGAGGGAGAGGATAGAACCAGTCACTTGGTGAGGACAAAGGATTTGTTGGACCAGTTCCAGTTGCTGTGACAACTGTACGTCTAGTTAGGGAGGCTGATATTCAACTCAGAAGACCGCGTCTTCACCTTATTCCCCTTGAGCTAAGCACACCCAGTCCTCGCCCAATCACTCTTGTAAGTATTCAAGGTAGACTTCCAAACCTTCACAGACTTCGTTCACCGGCGATCCACAATGACTCTTGGATGCTCAGAACGCGACGCCTAACCGGCTGGAGGATTCACAGTCCTCAAGTGTAACAAGTCTTCAGGTCACGCGGACAGAAAGACTTCAGTGATGCCTAACACTCTTTGGCTCTGGGTGTTTGGGCTTCGTCCTCGCAAGGATTTCTCTCTCTCAAAGGCTTCAGAGGTGGGTTGCTCTCAAACGACAAAAGTCGTGCACTAACTCTGAGCAGCCATAGATTTATGGTGTAGGGGGTGGGCTATTTATAGCCACTAGGCAACCCGACCTGATTTGTCCGAAATGACCCTGGGTCACTAAGGAACTGACACGTGTTCCAACGGTCAGATTTCAAACACACGCGGCAGCTTGACTTGGGCTACAAGTAACACTTTGATCATACCTCTTTACTACCCCACTTAACAGTATGATGGTTCCTATAACTCAACAAAGAAGACATAGGATTTTGGTTGAGCATCACTTCAGTCACTCTGACTTTGTTCACTGGGACCCCACTTAACAGTACGGTGGTTCCTATGACTCAACAAAGAAGAAAAGGAAACAACGAAACAACTAAGTCTTCGCGCTCCATAGTCTTCACACGATGTCTTCTCATGTCATAGTCTTCAATGTGAATATCTTCACATACCACCATTGTCTTCAATGTCTTCATACATTTTTAGGGGTCATCTCCAGTAGGTAAACCGAATCAATGAGGGACTACTACTTGTGTTATCCTGCAATTCTCACAAACACATTAGTCCCTCAACCAGGTTTGTCGTCAATACTCCAAAACCAACTAGGGGTGGCACTAGATGCACTTACACTCAGGAGGTCCCCTTTAGCGCTCAAGCAGCCATGGTAAGGTAAGAAAGGGAGGCGACGTTGCCGCAATAGGGCTGCGGCGAGTGTGACCCTTGGCCCCAACGATTAGCCAATCTGAGCGCGAGACTTATCTTGGCGGTTTGGGGTCGATTCCTTGCGATGGCCCATGTTAATGCGCAGCTAGGCCAGGTCCATGCGAGCTTCCCCCTCTTCTCCACGCTCTCCTTTATGCTCTACTCCTCAGGTCCCATCCCTCGAGCGAGCTCAGCCGCCGCTGGTATGCCAGGTCGCGTGCTGTGGTCAAGGCCAGGGGGTGAGGGCTGGAGAGCCAGTAGGAGCTCCTGAGTCGCGATGCTTAGGAGCCCCCTTTTAACGCGCAAGCGGATTGCATGGGAGAAGAGGGAGCTCGCAGTGCCGCCTGCTGTCATTCTCATGAGTTTCCTGCAAGCCAGCACAAGGAGAAACACAGTTTGCCATTATGGTTGCCAGTCCGCCGCCGATTGCCTCGCGAGGAGATGAAGGCACTGAGGCCTGGTGAGGTGACGTGCGCGGGGCGTGCCGCGAGCCAGAGCTCGACCGCTCAGATTTATCGACGTTGCAGGGACAGACCCGTGCACAGGCTCCGTGCCAGCGTGAGCAGCCCCCGTGGAGGGTGAGAGTCAAACAGGTGATAATCATAGGCAGATTAGGCATGGAAAGCAAACTGGCTTAGGTAAATGCAGGGAAGATGCATGCCACCGGGTCCGGCCTGAGCAGCTTGGGGATGATGCAGCCTGAGGGGCGCCCCCAGCAAGGTAAGCTAAAGACATGACAAAAGGGATACATGCCACAGGGATGGACCCACGCGGCTTGGGAATGATGCAGCCCGAGGGGTGCTCCCAGCTAAATAAACTTGGAAAATGTCACCTGGTTCTATCGATGGAGGGATGTTGGGGCAGCTGAAGGTACGCAGCGAAGGAGTCGCTCCTCATGAGCCACCGGGGCCCTGAGCCTCGGGAGGCTCTGGGGGCCCAGGCGGTTCCTTGAGGATCGTCTCCATCTCCGTCAGGACGGCGTGATGCCTGGCCTCCTGAGCTGCCAGGACACGCTGCAAGTTGCGTTGATAGGCGGACGACATGCTCGGCAGGCCAAAAGACATGCGAACGTAGCTGTGCGGTGGACCCTCGCAGCGGCCCACGCGCAAAGGCCAGAAGGGCTCCTGAGATGCCGCTCTGTTGAGCCTTGGGACGTCGATGCAGACGCACAGCCCAGCATCCTTGCCTGGATGGGGAGCTACGCTTCATGAGCGGTGGTCGCCGCGCACGGCCCTTGCGTCTTGCAGTTCCTGAGTGGTCCTGGTGATGAACTCCTGAGCGGTGGGCACTCCTTGCCCTGTGTTCTCTCGAGGGAAACGTGCCGTGAAGCACGCCTCCAAGTGGTGCCCGAGCGCCTCCCTCGTGATGTTGGCAAGGTCTGAGGCCCTCTAGAAGAGAGCCCCCAAGCCCTGCCCGAGAAGGGCGCCGAGCGCGCTTTCCTATGCGATGAAGGGAGGCACCCCTGGCGCGGGCGCTGATCCTCACGAGGTTCCAGTTGCGACGCCACCCTCCTGAGGTCCCTGTAACATCCCAAATTTTCAATTTGGAATGCTATACATTAGATCATCATTGCATATCATATTTTATTGCATTTTGGCTTGATCCTAGAAATTCTACACAACTCAAGGACCCACGGAGAGAGTTGGGGATTTCCTTATTTTCATATTTGAGTTTTCTCAAATTTTGAAAAGAGGATTGTTTGATTTTAATTATTTTCTTCTTAGAATATTTCTTTTATGAAAATATATGAGAGGAGATAATATGACTTCTCCAAAATAGATGAAATATTGGAGGAAAATTATTAAAATCAAATAAATGATTTTATTCGGATTTTATTGCAATTTTATTTGAATTAGGAAAAATACGAGTTTTCCAAAATTGCATTATAGGCCCAAATAAATGTTCACCTTGTCAAGTAGATTTTTAGAGGACGGGAAAAATTTATCTCAGGATTTTTGGAGTCCGTTTAGTATTTTTTTTCTTCGTTTTTCTGCGCGGAATTATTTAAAAAAAAGTCCACTGCCTTACCGGGCCATGTCCGGCTAGGACACTGCACCCGGCCGACCCTTATAAGCCGAGGCCCCGCCAGCCCACCCCATCCCAAAACCCTAGCCCCGGCCCCCCCGCCAGCCGCGCCGCCCGCTGCCGCTCGCCGCCACGCGCTGCGCCGCC